>NC_084752.1:29043154-29253154 GCF_033978785.1 Entelurus aequoreus | reverse complement strand
ACTTTTTTAAGTATGCATAGTTTTAGTTATACTGGAACGGGACGGGAACTTACAAACGTTGCTTGGAGTAACGCATGAAGAATCCATATGAGTAGAAACGCTATGGATGACAGCACTTGTGCTTCCGATTCAAAGCACTAAAACAGGAGTAAATACTGTAGTTGTCAGAATAATTGTATCTAAGTTATCACAAAACTTTGTGTTTCAATGAGTTCCCGGCGAGCAGAGCAAAAGGCTTGTAAAACTCCACTGTGTAGGATGGGGAGCGACATGAGGGTGTCGGTTTATTTGATGTATTGTAATCCACAGGAAGATTTTGTCGTGACCCGAGATCTACAAAGCGGAGAGCAGGCAGGGCCTGACCCCCCTCCAGGCACCTTTTCTTTGAACTGTTCTGTGACCGAGGGCAACGGCTGTTTACGACCTTTTCTTTGAACCGACCTTTTCTTTGAACTGTTTTGTAACCAAAGGCGCTGGCTGTTTACAACCCCCCTCCCTTAGAAACAGCTGTTGCCATGTAATCAGGGAAAGTCCAAATAAAAGAGGAGGCGTACAATCTTTCGTCAGAGCGTGGGACGACACTGTGCAAGGGTGCAGTGTCTACGCGTTTCTCCTCAATTGAGCTCAATTGAATTATGTCTCTGTTTAATTCCTTGCTTCTTGTCTTGTTTGATAGATGTCATCAGATGTTATTTCGAACATGTTGAAAAGAGAAACTGGAAATTGTGATGTATCATGTTGTATGCTTGCATGTTCGAAATAAACTCAAACTCAAACTCAAACTCAGTGTTTGAACCTGACAGTAGTCGTTCACACCGCAGCATCTGCGAACCCGTCCAAAAGATGGCGCCATTGCACAAACAACACCGCCCCTTTTCAGTGTCTCTGCTTGTGATGAATGAAAACTATTTGTTGAATACACAACATTATGGCCGTTACCGAAGAAAAATCCATAAATTAGCCGCACCATTTTATAGGCTGCGGGGTTCAAAGCGTAGGGGGGGGAAAAAGTAGCGGCTTATCGTCCAGATTTTACGGTAATGTCCATCAAGACAGGGTTCATATGACGACACGGGTGATGAGGTTATTCTCCTTGCTTGAGCGGAACACTTTTTGTTGGCGAAAAAGATGAACATTGTGGAAAAATAACCACGTGCTTTGATTTTCTTTGGCTATGAAGTCCAACTGGTTGTTTACCACACAAACGATCGGGTGATTAAAAAGAGTTTGGGCTCGGCAGGAATAGCCGACATGCGAGCAAAGGGGGATTTCAAAGAAGATTCTTGAAGTGCCTAAGCTGCTGGATTTTGACCCAGCATGCAAAGGGCTCGTGCTTTGATGGAGGTTGTGCTGGGCAACAGGGGAGGAGTGTGCACACGTCTAAACATTCTGCTCTGCTCGCTCTCCTTTACTGCAGCTCATGTCTGGGACTGGGTTTTTACCCCCCCATGCCAGTTCCACATCAGAGACTTACAGGCCATCACGTTCTTATCTTTATGGCGCCGCCTGTAGCGTGCATACACACAAACATGCACTCTGTCGGCACAACGTGCACAAGTCAATCATGCAAGTGTGAGCGGACTGGATGGGCGGATTTTTACCGTCATGCAAGAAATCACAGTTACAGTGCATTCAGGAAATGATCACGCGGACCATAATGGCCTGGCTGCAGGCAGCTCGGGTGTTTCGCTGCGTTTAATAGGGTTTCATGCACTTTCATACGGAGTAACTTATTATTATGTCTTGCAGTAACTGCTGTAAACACAATCTCCTTCACAAACCTTGCTTTTACATTATAACTCTACGACACATGGATGTATTCCATGTAATGTGGTCTGAAATAATGGGCATTCCACACTGCTGGAGAGGTATTATTTGAATCGTAATCCATGGTTGTTTACATCATGTTTCTAGTACATGTGCGGCTCAATAAGCCGATACGAATAATATCAGTGTGATGAAGGGCAGAGCTGCAGCGAAACCTCGTGGATAGTTTTTTTACAACCTATTTGCTCACATACACTATATTGCCAAAAGTATTTAGCCACCTGCCTTGACCCACATATGAACTTGAAGTGCCATCCCGTTCCTAACCCATAGGGTTCAATATGATGTCGGTCCACCTTTTGCAGCTATCACAGCTTCAACTCTTTTGGGAAGGCTGTCCACAAGGTTGCGGAGCGTGTTTATAGGCATGTTCGACCATTCTTCCAAAAGCACATTGGTGATGTTGGTGGAGAAGGCCTGGCTCTCAGTCTCCGTTCTAATTAATCCCAAAAGGTGTTCTATCGGGTTCAGGTCAGGACTCTGTGCAGGCCAGTCAAGTTCATCCACACCAGACTCTGTCATCCATGTCTTTATGGACCTTGCTTTGTGCACAGTCATGTTGGAAGAGGAATGGGCCCGCTCCAAACTGTTCCCACAAGGTTGAGAGTATGGAATTGTCCAAAATGTTTTGGTATCCTGGAGCATTCAAAGTTCCTTTCACTGGAACTAAGGGGCCAAGCCCAACTTCTGAAACACAAGCCCACACCATAATTCCTCCTCCACCAAATGTCACACTCGGCACAATGCAGTCCGAAATGTAGCGTTCTCCTGGCAACCTCCAAACCCAGACTCGTCCATCAGATTGCCAGATGGAAAAGCGTGATTCATCACTCCAGAGAAGGTGTCTCCACTGCTCTAGAGTCCAGTGGCGACATGCTTTACACCACTGCATGCCACGCTTTGCATTGGACTTGGTGATGCATGGCTTAGATGCAGCTGCTCGGCCATGGAAACCCATTCCATGAAGCTCTCTGCGTACTGTACGTGGGCTAATTGGAAGGTCACATGAAGTTTGGAGCTCTGTAGCAACCGACTGTGCAGAAAGTGGGCGACCTCTTTGCACTATGCGCTTCAGCATCCACTGACCCCTCTCTGTCAGTTTACGTGGTCTACCACTTGGTGGCTGAGTTGCTGTTGTTCCCAAACTCTTATATTTTCTTATAATAAAGCCGACAGTGGACTTTGGAATATTTAGAAGGGAAGAAATTCCACGACTGGATTTGTTTACACAGGTGGCATCCTATGACAGTTCCACGCTGGAAATCCCTGAGCTCCTGAGAGCGGCCCATTCTTTCACAAATGTTTGTAGAAACAGTCTCCATGCCTAAGTGCTTGATTTTATACACCTGTGGCCGGGCCAAGTGATTAAGACACCTGGGGCCGTATTTATCAAGCTTCTTAAAATTACTCCTAAGAAGTCTGCTAAGAGTTGACTTAAGAGTAAATAAATTATTCGATGAAAGCTGCACTTAAAAGTTAGTTATCAAGCGTCTTACTCACACTTTCAGCGAAGTGTAGGAGTGAATGTTTAGTGTCACACTCAGAGCCGAATTACGACATTACTATGTGCCATAAACAGAATTTTAGGTGACATCATTTCTGTGTCCATAGAAATGACCAATCACGGAAGGGAATCCCTTGTCTAAGAATAAAGAAATATCTTAGAAATATTTAAGTGGACAATGGGAGTGTATATTTTGACAATAAACTACAAAATAATACAAACAAACAATATTGGCAATGAATCAAAAATAAATGTTTCCTTTTCTTTCCTTTTTCTTTTCCAATTCAGATCGAAGCATTGTGATGACCTTTAGTTCTGCTGTGTGATGTTGCTGATGAGATGACGCCCCTTATTAAATCTGTGACAAAAATAATACCCGCTCTGTAAACGATACCGTTTGATCAGCTGCTCGTCATCAAACAAAACCAGGACATCCTTCCGCTCCCTGAACGTTCGCGCACGTCTCTCTCGCCTCAGTGCCATCCCCGTTGGAAACTCCTAACCACTTAGGACACCTCTGAAGGTCTCTTAAATATCATGGAGAGTAGGAGTGATTCTTAGACTTAAGAAAGTTGATAAATAGCTTTTATTCTTAAGTTTGAGAGTAGGACTAAATTTCGCAAATTCTCAGGACTTAAGTGTAAAATGGCACTCTAAGACGCTTGATAAATACGGCCCCTGATTCTTATCATATGGATGGGTGGCCAAATACTTTTGGCAATATAGTGTATAATACAGCAGAGTGGACCAGGGGCCTCAAGGAAAAACCTGGCATACGCTCCTTTTTCGCAGAAAAAAATAGACATATAAAGAGTGAACTTGACGTGGAAAAGTGGCGTTCCTCACGCCAACTTCATGCTTCACATAAGCACATTTCTACAGGCTGTGGCGACACACAGAGGTGGTCATTCCAGCTTGGCCAAAATTTGATTCCAACAATGTAAATGCCCGAGGCAAGGACACAAACTTAACTTGTTCGTCAATGCACTTTATGCTCCCTATTAGTGTTGTACGGTGTACCAGTACTAGTATAGTACTGCGATACTAATAAATCATATTTGGTACTATACCGCCTCTAAAAAGTACCCCCTTTGTTTTTATTGACTATGCTGATTTATGAGCAGAAGAGCATGTTCGGCAGCGCACAATCACGGAGTACTTACAAGCAGACACAGTGTGTAAACCGATAAGAGAGAATGGACGCATTTTGGCTTAAAAACTAAAGATAAAGGTGAAGTTATAACACTGAAATGCCCTCGGGAAGAGGTGCTTTAAGACATGGCTAGCTAGCTAGCGGCTAACGTCCATCCTCCGTCGGCAGTGTTTTAGCTACTTCTAAATCACTAATCCTGGTCTCCATGGCGACAAATAAAGTACGTTTCTTACAAGTATCATCCCTGCAGGACGAGGAATAGCTAAACATGCTTCACTACACACCGTAGCTCACCGGCGTCAAAATGTAAACAAACGCCATTGGTGGATCTACACCTAACATCCACTGTAATGATATCAAGTACAGGAGTGTATCTAGTTGATACTGCTATGATTACATTGATATTTTTTAAGCATCACAAAATCCTTTTCCGTTTTTTTAAAATGTATACTATGTTCATAAACTCAGGAAATATGTCCCTGGACACATGAGGACTTTGAATATGACCAATGTATGATCCTGTAACTACTTGGTATCGGATCGATACCCAAATTTGTGGTATCATCCAAAACTAATGTAGAGTATCAAACAACAGAAGACTAACTGATTATTACATTTTAACCAGTGACGTGCAGTCACTAGAGGCAGGGGAGGCACGGCCTCACCTGCCATCATGGAAAAAAAAAAAAAAGTAAAAATAAAAAAAATAAAAAAAAATTTTATATGTATCCAGTGATTATACTAAAGTTATTTTCCATTTAACTTCACCAGTTTTAGATTATTTTTATTTTTATTTTCACATTTGCTGTTCAAATACTGAGAAGAGACGGTGCGGTGATCAGCAACCAGTTGAGGCACGTCACTCAGTTGTGCCTCAACATGGATTTTGCGCAATAACTCGGCTAACTGCTGGCCTGCTGTGCAGTGAGACCGTATTGCTATATGAATTATATTATACATTTCCATAGTTTAGTTAGCTGAGGTATATAATGTACAGAGTATTTTGTCAACAACTGTATGTGTGTAACGTATTTCTTGTGCTGAGCGATTATAAAACTGCTGCGAAGACGCACTGTGAGAGGCTCGCCTCATAACCCCGCCTCCTGGTGCCAAGCACCTCCGCCGCAGAATGCGCCACCCGACGGGAGCGCCACACCAACCAAAGCCCACACCCAAACCCTCCACGTGCAAGACCGAATCCACCCAAAAAAAGTCACTTAACAAGAAGCCAAAAAGTGCAAAAACAACAATGCTCGCGCCGGAGAAGCCGCGAACGACCGCAGGGACACAACATTAGGTACACCTGCAGACTGCAGCACGGATTTCATATTTCATTCATTCACAACTCCTCCAACACGAACACCACTGTTCCCGCACTTATAAGTAAAGGTAAGACCATTATAACGTTTTTTTAATTAAATGTGCTTTTTTGTGTGCTACAGTTTGTAAGTGTAACGTTAAAGTTAAGTTAAAGTACCAATGATTGTCGCACACACACTAGGTGTGGTGAAATTTGTCCTCTGCATTTGACCCATCCCCTTGTTCACCCCCTGGGAGGTGAGGGGAGCAGTGGGCAGCAGCGGCGCCGCGCCCGGGAATAATTTTTGGTGATTTAACCCCCAATTCCAACCCTTGCTGCTGATCGAGTGCCAAGCAGGGAAGAATGCTGGTATGAGCTTTTAAACATAACCCGTTAACTGCTGCCAATCACATGGTGAATAAGATACTATTTAGGGTTCATATGTTTGTAAATCTGACTGTGATGATGCAGTGCCTCACCAGACATTAACCTCACTGCACGCCACTGATTTTAACAGAAGTGTAGATATAACATGTTAAAAGAGAAAGTAAGCAGATATTAACAGTAAATGAACAAGTAGAATAATAATACATTTTCTACCACTTGTCCTTAATAATGTTGACAAAATAATAGAACGAGAAGAGACACAATATGTTAAAGTTAAAGTACCAATGATTGTCACACACACACTAGGTGTGGTGAAATGTGTCCTCTGTATTCGACCCATCCCCTTGTTCACCCCCTGGGAGGTGAGGGGAGCAGTGGGCAGCAGCAGTGGCCGCGCCCTGGAATCATTTTTGGTGATTTAACCCCCAATTCCAACCCTTGATGCTGAGTGCCAAGCAGGGAGGTAATGGGTCCCATTTTTATAGTCTTTGGTATGACTCGGCCGGGGTTTGAACTCACAACCTACCTATCTCACTCTTTAACTTTAAAGCCAATAATGACATTTTTTGTAATCCCTTAGATTCAGAAAAGTATCAAACTATCGTAATACATTTTGGTGCCGGTACCAAACTATTGGTATCGGGACAACACTACTCCCTTTTAATATTTATGAGGATGTTTGTTGATGTATTATAAGTGACCATTTTGTCACATATTGCTGTCACCAAGTGTTTTCTGTGACTCCAGCCCTGCTTGGCCAGTCGGGCAGACCGCACTAGTACTGCGCAAACGGTGGAGGAATGACCCGTCTTTGTGTCACATACGGCTGCTATCGCAAGACGATCTCCTGTGTTATCTGTGTTATGGTAACAAAGTGAGCAATCCGACAAGAAAAGTATTTTGTATCCTTTTTGATATGCTGGCAATTTAAATTTAAAAGATTTGCCAACCAACTATTTTTCACATGAAACCCTAATCTGGCTGTCAGCAGGCTACTATATGAACACATTTGGTTGTAAATGACAAAAAAATTACATCAGAGCACCTCATTCTGAATTGTGACTATGCACAGTGTGCATAATTCAGGCGCACGGCTACTTTCAATTAGATTTGCATATTTATAAGAGGGCGTGGTCTGGGCGTGTCCAGCCACGCAGACTTCTGAGATCAATTACAAATTGATTGTGACTTTTAAAAAAAAGTGCCTATTTATGTGAATGCCCACACTTTAATACAGGGGTGTCAAACTTGTTTTCATTCAGGGCCACATCTCAGTTTTGTATATCCTCAGAGGGCCACTTGTTAATATATGATTTTTTTTTAATTAAATATTTGGCTCTTAATATTGCATTATTGCCTAAGCATTTGATAATATGCTTTTCTTTTTACATTCGCTTAAAAAAAACAAAATAGATTTTAGTGTAAAAAAAACTTGCTCAGTTGCGAGAATTTAATCGTAAAAGTTGTAGTGGGTTTTTTTCGGCATATTACTGTAAATGGAATGGAAAAACAGTACCGCTCTTTCACAGTAAAATTTAAGAGTTGTTGGGTTTATAACAGGGGTGTCAAACTCATTTTAGATCAGGGGCCACGTGGAGAAAAATCTACTCCCAAGTGGGCTAAACTGGTAAAATCACGGCACGAAAAATAAAGACAACTTCGGATTGTTTTCTTTGTTTAAAAATAGAACAAGCACATTCTGAAAATGTACAAATCATAACTTTGTTGGATTTTTTTTACACTTACATGTTGCAATTAATAATATTCTATCTTTATTTGTTATTATTTATACTTTCTGAATAAATTATGTGATAATGTTCATCAGTCAACTCGTTGGTGTTCATTTTGAATCCATCAAGATAAAAAAATAGTATCAAAATCAAATTTTAGGATGTTATTTATGTAGTTTGATAATTTTCGTCGAACGGTGCACTAACATCATGTGGTTTATTTTAGTTTTTGTACATCATCTACAAATACACAAATAATTGCTATTGTGACATCTAGTGGACACATTTAGAACAGCAGTTTTTTTCATTCAAACATTTTGGCTCATTTTCATACTTAGCCAAGTCATCCCGCGGGCCGGATAAAACCTGCTCGAGGGCCTGATCCGGCCCGCGGGCCTTACGTTTGACACCCCTGGTTTATAATGTATTACTGTTGTCGTAGAATTTCTGACCTTTGACCTATAGTTCATGTCTGTCAAAAATGTATGCTCATTTTGATTTCTCTTCCTCTTCTGTGGGACAAAAGTGAACTTTAAGTCGTGCCAACCTGTCTAACTGAATGTGTTGACTGTCTGAAAGATTCGAGTTGTTATGGAACAGATAGGGAAAACAAAATAAGACATTGACGCACTAACAAGAGAGATAAGAAAGGGATAAAGCCAAACGAAGACAGTGTTTTGGACACCATCTTCTTTTCCATGGTGACGGGCGCGCCCGGGGGGGAAACTTTCTGTGTGCTAGACAACTCAACCCAACCATTGTACCATTTGATTATGAGTAAAATAAAACTCTTGTGTTAAATCTACTTTGGTTCTCATTGACAACCTGGACTTTCCACTACAAAATTGGCGTCACGAACAGGATGGTCCAGAACTCTGCAAGTCAACATCCGCTCCCGGCTTCTCTCTCAGGCAGACAACGCTTGCACGCGCGCATCTAATAAAAGGTAAGCTATTTTGCTTATTGTGTAAAAGTTATCTGTCTGAAGAGAAACGGGATCGGTAAGATGAAAACTGAAATGTTTTTTCATAAAAGATAGTTCTCCAAAAACAACCTAGACTGAGGCATGTGTTGGTTGGTTTGAGTTGTATTATATGTGATCATTTGTCTGTGTGTGTTGTTGAAAACTTGTAATCTCTTGTTTTTAACAAATGGGGATTGTTGATAGAATTTTGGTGGTTTGGAGTGTAGAAGCATAGACGATGTGAGACGAAAAATTTCTTTGCAAGTACATGGTTAGCCGGAGTTGGACACAGCGAAATTTAAGGCAAGGTTGGCTAAACTGATGTGACATTTGGCCCACACAAATTTATGACGTCTATGAAGGTCCTACGTATCTGTCTATGTGGAAGCTGCAGCCGGGTAAAAAGCCTGATATAAGGTGATCGTTCAGTGACTCCGGTAGAGGAGATCAACTGAGCCAAGTTGTCACGAATTTGGAAATTTGCTGCAGTATAGATGGATAGAGTAAGGGCTCCATATGGTAGAGACTTGGTGAAACTATATGGACTGACCAGACACGATGTACTGTAGAAATTGAAGGGTGATTCCTGGTAATTCTACAGCGCCTTAGGCTGTTATCCGTGTTGGTCAGGAAGGAAAAGCAGGATTTGCTCCGCTGAATGGGTTAATCGCCATTATATGAGTAAAAATGACCTGCGTGTGTGTGTTATGAGACGGCCGATTCCACAAAAGCACGCGTGCATTAGTTGTTTATATTGGTCCGGACCAGGGGGGAGTGTTTTGTGGGATAAAAATGTGTGTTTTTAAATTTATATATATATATCTGCGTATTTTAATAACTTTTGTGTAGCACCTGGTTTCTTATCTGTTTTAATTCTCCCTCATGCTTTTGTGAGAGTTCCCTAACGCTTTTTTCGCACCCACGCTGATCTGCAAGAGCTGGGAAATTGTTGGTTAAGTGTGTGCGTGTGAGAAAATAGACAAAGTTATGTACAGAAAACACATGAGTGAATGATCCATCCATATAATTATTTTCTTTCGCTTATCAAGAGGTTGGATCGCGGAGGCAGCAGCCTAAGCAGGGAGGCTCCCCCTCGTGGGCGCTGCGA
The DNA here is from genome assembly GCF_033978785.1 of Entelurus aequoreus. Lineage (NCBI taxonomy): Eukaryota > Metazoa > Chordata > Actinopteri > Syngnathiformes > Syngnathidae > Entelurus > Entelurus aequoreus. The sequence goes on along the minus strand of NC_084752.1, from coordinate 29,243,181 downwards.
GCTAATTCCAGTCATTTGAATTTGTTTTTAACTATACTGGTGATTGTGACTGTGCGATATTACAGTTGTTTTAATTTACCAGCTCTTGCTCGCTGGTAAATTCTCTGTGTGTGAGTGACTGTGTGACGCATATAAAAAAAAAAAAGAGCTGGGAGACATTTTGAGATAAGAGTGTGTGCGTGTGACGAGGCTGTGTGAATGACAGCTGCGTGAGGCATTAGTTCGAAGAGGAGTGACACATAGCATTGAGCTAGGTTAGCATTGTGTTAGCATAGCATTGAGCTAGGTTAGCATTGTGTTAGCATAGCATTGAGCTAGGTTAGCATTGTGTTAGCATAGCATTGGGCTAGGTTAGCAAAAGTTTGCTTACTGAGGCATAGTAAGGCTAGGTTAGCATCTAGCTTGGCATTACCAAGTGTGGTTAAACAGTTATTCTCGGTCTGTAGAGTGTGCTAGTAGTAGGTGCTTGCTAAGTCCAGTAAAATAATAGATATATGGAAAATTACACGGTTAATTATCAATAAATAAATACGGATTGTGGGACATTGAAACATTGTTTAATTCATCATTCATTTATATGTCTAGTATACTTTTTTTTGGTACAGCTTTGCTGCTTATCTGATCCATCCAGTTCCTGTGGGAAGTTGCGACAAACACACACATCATAGATTAGGACACACTGTAACTTTGAATTAATAGTTATACAACAAATAAATTAATAATATTGAATTTAAATTTGATAAAGATAAATTGATTATACATTGACATTTTAATTTTTTTAGGAATAAACACACAATAAAATAAAAGTTAAATTTATATTCTAATACATCTAAGGGCATCTGTGAAACATAGAGTCTGAAGAAGTACAGATAAGAGCCACTCAGCGCCATTGTCAAAACAAAACGTAGAGAAGCGTTAAACAAATTCTAATCAGAAGGAAGACAGACCAAAATATGAGAACTTAAGTAAACAGACAGCAAGTAAACCAGAAATAATAATGTAAATAAATAACAAAGAAAGCAAATTTCTATGTGACATTGGTGCATGTAGAATTACAAATAGAGAATAAAACTAAATGGAAATAACTGTCTGCAAGATGAGCATGACGTCATGAATTGTGCTCGGGTTAGTAATAGATAGATAGACAGATAAAACGTTATTGATTCCTTCAGGAGAGTTCCCTTTGGAAGAAGAACTAAAAAGTAAACAGTAACTAATAAGGGTATAAATGGAAACAAAATAGATTCTATTAAAAGAGAAACTAGGCATTAACGACCATGATATAAAAAAAAAGTATTGCACTGTTATTGTTTTGCATTCCCTGTCATCCTAGCCCCCCAAAGAGGAGTTGTACAGTGTAATGATGTATGAGACAAAGGATTTTTTATAGGCTAAACCAGTAGTTCTCAAATGAGGGTATGGTGTTTCCGCCCGGACAAAAAAGGGAGGTACTTGAAGGTATGCCAAGGGGTACCTGAGATTTTAAATATTTTAAAATGCAGACAATAAAAATAAACACAGTACGGACGTTAAAAGTTAAAAGATTAAAAGATTTAGCTGAAAGATAAGGAGAAACGTGAATAAAAACATTCCTTTGTTTTGGAGAGTATCACGCACAGCAGGAGGTCAGAGTGCAAACATGACAGCTTGCTCGCGCCTACTGATAGACAAATGATAGGTTAAATTAACTTATACATAATCTTTAAGTGAATTAAAAGGGTACTTAAATACACATGAAGTAGTACGTATAATCTTTGAATTAAGGTTTTTGATTAGCAATTAATGGGATAGTTAAGACTGTAATTTTAAAATGTGATATGCAAATTGAACTAACCGAGAGGATATGAAAACGATGGGTGTACATGTTTTGAGTTCCAAATTCTGGAGGAAAAAACCTCAACAAAACGTAAAACCATACAGACGGACTTGGGTGATAGCCACGGTTGTGCTAGGTCAAGCGAGGGTGGAAAGGATATGCAGCCGGGGGACTGCCAGCTTCTCTGAACAAGACAAGCTCCAAGGTGTAGCCAGAACATGCTCACAAAAAATACAGGTGTGACAGCAGGACGAACAGCAGGATACAAACAGACCCCTGCTGGACATAAGTGTCAACGGACAATGTTCAACACAATCTTTGAAGCATTCCTTTGTGGTCAACCTGCACACACCTTGAGATGACCTGCTTACGAACTGTGCCCTGACAATTCAATACTGCACAGAAGGAACTTCCTGATGTTGCCTGACAGCACGACATCAGCTGACAACTACTGGGGACGCCTCCCAGGAATGAGTGGAAGACGGGGACTGCTCCAACTGTCCTAGCACTGGCTGACGGAGGTGCGTCCGTGTGTCCTGCCACCCAAACCGCCAAAGTGTATGATCACCAATTAGACGACTCATAATAGGAGCCTTTTGACTCTTATATATGGTGGGACTCAAGGTATGGCCGCTCATGTGAACTATCCTTAAAACAATTAGAATGGTATAAGATGGACAACTAATGACCCACATTGTTCCCTCTGTCCTGCCTACGAAACCAAAAAATTTAGGTCAAATGATAAAACAGGGCGTAGCTGCCGCTGATTGAACCGATACGCTAATACCACATTTTCAATTATTTCGGTTGTCTGTTAAAAACATAGCTATTGGTTGCAAGTTGGACATTCCTGCTGTAGGCTACAAAGAGCTAGCAGCTACACAACAGCTGAGCTAAAACAAAATTTAAGCATATCAAATATTTATAGTTGTTTATTACATACACAAAGTCGCAGAGAGACAGAAGTCTGTAGAAAGTATCCAGTAACAAACGTGTCCGCATTAATAAACTTTCTACCACAGGAAATATACTGAACAAATACAGCAGTTACTGTCAGACTCTAATCCGGATTACCGTGTCTATCAGAGACATGGTTAAAACCCACAACACCTTTACGTTCTAATTAATGTCCCGGGGGACAAGATTACAGAAAAGACAGATCGAGTGACAAAGGGGGGAGGAATTATGATTTATGAAAGGGAAAACATTAAAAGTAGATCAATTTGAGTATGTTGAAATTAAAATCACATTTTCCTCAGAAATGTATTTCAAGGTAATTGTAGTATACCAACCGACCACAGCTAAAGACATTTTTCTTGATTCATTTTCAGACATCCTCAAACAGCATAGTATGACAGAAGTAACGTCATGGAGGACGTTAATCTGGACTGGTTAAATAAGACGCGTAGAAAGAAACTTAAGGATATTATAAACGGCTTCTATATGATACAAATGAAAGCAGCCCTACTAGAATTACAATTGGATGACAAAAATTAAAGAGAACATCTGTAAATACACGAATACAAAACCAGAAAGAAGAGTGTTAAAATAAAAATACCATTGGATTCTAATAAAGACATGAGGACTCAGCTCTCATAAGAGCAATTAAAAAACAGGTCTAAATACAGATCGTATGATTTAAAAGTTTGGAGGAACAAAAGTTACAATGTTTATGCGGAAGTCTAAGGCTGACTTTCACTTAGAATTAATTAAAGCTGCAAAAAGGAACAATAGAGAGTTATGGAAAACCAGATACAAACTTACGGAAAGAGAGCAAATAAGAAACAACACTATAACATTAAATATTAATGGCGCCACAATCGCAGACAGTCTGGACATAAGTAATCATTTTAATGAACATTTCATCCAGTCTGTACAAACCCTGAATAAAAAATCCCTCAAAATCAGTGCAAATAATTGTCATTTATTCAGGATGGACTAATTTTAGAATTAACAAATGAAACAAAGTTAAACAAAATCTTCACTGCATTATCAGACTCACGGTCTAGAGATATATATACGGGTTGGACACTATCTTCCTAAAAACATATAAGGATTGTATTATTGCTCGTATAACAACGATTGATAAATAAATCAATAACGGAAAACACTTTCCCTACCACGTCGAGAAACTGCTACTATGATTAAATCCATAAAGCAGGAAATAAAGAAGACCAGAACATGTACAGACCAATTAGCCTTCTCCACGTTATAACAAAAGGAATAGAAAATTTGAAATTAAAAAGTGGCTTTGGAGCAATCAAGGCTGCTCAGACGGTCACTAAGAGGGGCATTATGTTGACACATCAATTTAATGAGTATTATATTTATCTATGAGAGCATTTTTGTTGTAAATTGTGAGGTATGGCTGTTAAAATCTTGGTTGTTGTTACGAATGATGACAGATGTGAACAAGAGCATGTATGGTCTTTGTGTGATGATGTCAATAAGGTGTGGTTGTATTGTATGGTAAGTATGTGTCCATGAACGGGCATTTGGTGACTTTTCTTATAATTGAATACATGCTACAGTATGATTATTTTTGATTAATTATTGATTATTATGAATGTATATATTTATTATGATTAATTAGTGTCATAATTTTAGTGCTTGATTTTTGGATCCCTTAATTTAGGTAGCCAGGGACTACAGATGGAAAGTAGCTATTTAGATATAATCTAGTACAGAACATATCTGTTTCTGAACTTAATGTTTCTGTGCATTGTCCCATCATAGATAGACTAAATTAAATACAACTATTTAGTGAATTATTGAGGCCACAATAATTCACTAGGTGTTGTAAAATATCAAAGTACTATTGCAAAAGCGAACAGTGACCTCAAACATGACCTGTCCTCCGCCTCTGTTCTTGCTGCACTTGACTATCAGCTGCCTTTTCTTTTTCTTGGATGTTTCTGAAACTACTAATAATACTACTACTATTACTATTACTGCGACTAACACTGTCCCTGTGAGAGGGACAGAGGGGGGAGGTGAGTTTGGATTGGGTCAAGTTTGAGCGTGTTGAGGTTTTATTTAATCAATATGATCAATCCGGTACAAGGATAAAGGAACGTAATGATTTAGATTGACAATTGCAGTGGTTGGCGAAAGCAACCCCAACCTCAAAGGAGGGTGCCAATTCAGTAATTAAATGTTTTGTGAATGATCTAATATCCCGACATGGTTTCCCCAAAAAGATTAGGTCAAACAACGGCACCTATTTTAAGAAAACAGGTTAATCTTCTTCAGTCACAAGATCAGCACTTCTCAGGACCAGCAGCTTCCTAGGAAGGTGGAAAGACCATGAGACCAAAATGGTAAGTTTGCAAAATGTAGAAGATTGTGTGCCAGTTCCTCTGTGCAGATTTGAGGATGAAAGCAGCCACTCCAGATTCCCTTGCACTCGCTAAGAGGGGCACGGTCAAAGCCGATCCAGGACCAACACCCGATACCTGACTGGAAGGAACCAAGAGGAGAGACAACACCTTGCCAGCGATGACGAGAACAACTAACGTTGCCAGCCAATGTGTCCACCGGGACTCCAGCAGCTGTGGAAAGAAGTGTCGGGAGTGCCGAAGCAGCGAGGAGGCGTTGAAGCAAGCCGAGGGCCTGGACCAAAGCCCCAACGCCCCATACTTTGCCCCGCCTTCCCCAAAGCCCCATACTTTTCCCCAATTTCGGCCAGCACGGACATGCCATTAAACAGTCTGCCCAATGGACTGAACCACACCCCAAGAAGAGACAGAGACAGACTGTTTGAGTGGATCTCTTTCTTCACCAAGGCAGCCAAAAGCCCAACGAGGTGTCGGCAGGCCACCAGCCTGAGGCACCACCGAGCCATCCATACGAGCACTAATCGAACATGGACTCATACGAAATTCAGTTGTGTGTACAAAATCAATTGGTAACTACATTCATTGCAAATGCCGGGAAAAATAATAATGCAACAGCTTACAGTCATAAGTCTATATTAATTCTAAACCAGATCTTGTTTGATTCATTATTAATGTGAAAATACATCTTGAATAAGCATATATATATTCATCTAATTATGTTCATGATCAAAGTATTTTGGTATTACGTTACTAACTCAAAGGGTAGGCCACTAATTGTGTTCTGTGAGATGGTTTTACTGCAGGCTGGTAACAGCGATCGCTCTGAAGGAGGGTCATAGACGGAATTTTTGCCTCGTATAAAAACATTGAGGTTTTTGCCTCTATCTGCGGTAGAGATTTAATTTAGTGGTCTATATCAGAAATTGTTTTGGTCCAGGGTCTTAAGACCCTGGAAGGCGGGTATGTCGTAGAATTTCTGACCTTTGACCTATAGTTCATGTCTGTCAAAAATGTATGCTCATTTTGATTTCTCTTCCTCTTCTGTGGGACAAAAGTGAACTTTAAGTCGTGCCAACCTGTCTAACTGAATGTGTTGACTGTCTGAAAGATTCGAGTTGTTATGGAACAGATAGGGAAAACAAAATAAGACATTGACGCACTAACAAGAGAGATAAGAAAGGGATAAAGCCAAACGAAGACAGTGTTTTGGACACCATCTTCTTTTCCATGGTGACGGGCGCGCCCGGGGGGGAAACTTTCTGTGTGCTAGACAACTCAACCCAACCATTGTACCATTTGATTATGAGTAAAATAAAACTCTTGTGTTAAATCTACTTTGGTTCTCATTGACAACCTGGACTTTCCACTACACTGTAAACACAAACAGTACCAAAGTAGTTTTTTTGGTTCAAAAAATGGCAGCTCAGTTGCCAGAATTTTACCGTAAAGTCTACTGTCATTTTTACAGTGCACAATTTGATTACTTTCTTGGAAATCATAAGTCAAGCTGATGATTCAATTACTTATTTTTATTTAAAAATATAAAGATACTATTACATTTTAAAAGATATGTGTATAAATATAAGCATGCAGTTCATGTATCTTTTAAATATCAAAATGAAAAGAACAAATGTATTTAGTGAGAAAATATTCTTTATTGAAGCATATTATTACCATAAAAAAGTATGTGGCCCCAGGCCTTGAGTTTGACACCTGTGCTTTAATACAGTGGTCCCCAACCTTTTTGTAGCTGGGGACGCTTGAAAATTTGGCAGGGGGGGGGGATTTTTTTTAAAAATTATTATAATTTTTTGTTTCATAAAGAAATACAATCATGTGTGCTTACGGACTGTATCCCTGCAGACTGTATTGATCTATATTGATATATAATGTATTTATTGTGTTTTTTATGTTGATTTAATTTGAAAAATAAAAAAAATAAAAAAATAAATTCTTGCGCAGCCCAGTACCAATCGTACCGGTCCGCGGCCCGGTGGTTGGGGACCACTGCTTTAATACATCAGCATTTTTTTTGTGTACAGTTTTCGGGATCGGAACCTATGTCTATTTTTAGTAGGGAATACACACAAATCCTAAACTTGAGGGCCCAGGTGTTAAATAGGAGTTAGTGTTTACTAAATAAGAGTCCTTCGAGAGGGACAAGCGGTAGGAAATGGATGGATGGATGAATGGATGGAGTCCTCTATGTGCCATTTTAAGTCCCTCCAGGATTTGAAATTGTTTTTTCCTAAATGGTGTGACCTAAAAATGCCTGATTTTGCAGAAACATTTTCAAAAGGTTTTGAATGTTTTATGACTTATTTCGTACATTGAGTTAAAGTTAAAGTAGCCATGATAGTCACACACACTATGTGTGGTGAAATGTGTCCTCTGCATTTGACCCATCCCCTTGTTCACCCCCTAATAGGTGAGGGGAGCAGTGAGCAGCAGCGGTGGCCGTGCCCGGGAATCATTTTTGGTGATTTAACCCCCAAGTCCAACCCTTGATGCTGAGTGTAAAGCAGGGAGGTAATGGGTCCCATTTTTATAGTCTTTGGTATGACTCGGCGGGGTTTTTAACTCACGACCTACCGATCTCAGGGCGGACACTCTAACCACAAGGCCACTGAGCAGATACATTAACAGTACATCTTTTATAGATTTGCAATCAGTGTTTAGTTTTTTGGTAACCCTAACCCCAAATCTAACAAAACATGCTTTATTTGGTCTTAAATGACCAATAAATGTAAGGTAAACGACAGTAATTACCTTGGGATGCCTGAACGTGCAGTTGTTCCCCCAAATTGCAATGGAAAGTGCAGAATGTAGAAAAAAATGAATGAAATGCTTTTAAATGACACATGAAATAGATGAATAAGCATTTACTGTAATCTTACCTTCATTGAAGGTTCTTGTCGGCGATGAGCAGAGAGACCAGAGGAGGGTCGAGCCAATGCCACATTCGTACGTTGCAACAAGTTCTTTGTCCAGTTCAATAGTGTTTTTGACCTTCTTCATCAAAGTGCTGGCACTCGCAACTTTATTTGGCCCCGTGGTGGCTTATTTTTTCAGCCGTACGCAGTTAAAGAAAGCACAAATAATGAGTCATCAACACATTATGTGAATTGATAGGCGGGGACAAACGGAGTAGTTTGTTATGTTCAATGTTTGCCAAAACAGCGAACTTAAAGAATTTGGCAACATTTTTGATCAACAACCAAGTGATAAGCACAAATAGTTTTGGCTCACTTTTTATACTAGATGCCCTTTTTGACGCAATCCTGGCTGGGGAACCCATTAGAGGCAGAAGTTTGTCCCAATATACCTCCAAAGATCAGTATTATTATTATTATAATGATATTGGATTGAGGTCAGGTTAACTTAAAGTACCACTGATAGTCACACACACACTAGGTGTGGCGAAATTATTCTCTGCATTTGACCCATCACCCTTGATCACCCCCTGGGAGGTGAGGTGAGCAGTGAGCAGCAGCGGTGGCCGCGCCTGGGAATCATTTTTAGTGATTTAACCCCCAATTCCAACCCTTGATGCTGAGTGCCAAGCAGGGAGGTAATGGGTCCCATTTTTATAGTCTTTGGTATGACTCGGCCGGGGTTTGAACTCACGACCTACCAGGGTGGACACTCTAACCATCCCAGAGGAGTTGTGGTTTTCCTAGGGTCAGTGTGGAGGGGGATGTTGTCAGCGCTGCCTGCAGGAGCAAAGGTCACCGCCTCTGTCCATGGTGCTGAGGACAGAGCACCATCAGACGGGACGTGGCAGTGCTGACGGCGAGACAGAGCTGGCAGGTGATTCGATTTCACAGGTGGTACGTGTTAATCTAATCATCTGTTGTCTTTAACAGTAAGCGGCCGGGAGCAGGAGGAGAGAGAGGATACGGAAGTGACTGAAAGGTCACGTTCTACTGGAGAGAAAAACTTGTGTTGAAACAATATCATTAAAACCTTGTTAAAACCTGCATGCTTGGCTCCTGCGCCGTGTCTGACAGTGGGACCGCTAGGAAGCGACTTCCACAAAATATAAAAAACACGACACGAATCCTTACTATTTCAAAAGGCAACTTTCTATGTTTAGGAACACTAAATGAAGTCGAGAAAATAAATTGTGGTATTCAGTAGCAGTTTCATTTTTAGATCGAGCAGGGTCAAAAAAGTTGGAATCATGAATAACAGACAACAAAAAAACATTACTACACACCAGGGCCGGCCCGTGGCATAGGCCGTATAGGCAAATGCTAAGGGCGCCGTCCATCAGGGGGCGCCACGCCAGTGCCACAAATGTTGGAGGGAAAAAAAAAGTTGGTACTATTATTTCTAAATACATAAAATAATCCCACGTTAATTAAAATGCAAAGTAAAGCCTATTTAATAGAAATATTATTTGTTACAACATTACGCCCCCCCCCCCCTCCCCCGGCACGGTGCGCCCCCTCCCTTCCCGTATCATGACTCTTTTTGGACGTCCCACATAAAAAAATCAACACAAGATGTCAAAACGGCCAAAACTGTCAGGTGCTCAGGGAAGAAAAAAAAGAAAAGAAGAGGAGAAACGAGAAAAAGACAGGTAGCAGGTAGGTAACGTTAGCCTACATGAAATTATTTGTCTGTTACAGAATGTGATAGTAACCTGGCTTTTTAGCATTAAGCTAAAATTACATGATTCGGCAATTGCTAATCAATAAATAGCTAGTTCTGTTTTAACGTCGGGTTAATATTGTGGAGGGGGCTAAATTGTTTTGGAAAATAATAATGTAACGTTAGGTAATTACAGTACTCCCAGGTGTACAGTAATTTGTAAGTCATTCTAGTTAATGCAATATTAAAAAGCACAAATAGAGAACTCTGTAGGATCCCCTTTTTTTGTAATATAGTTGTTAAAGTCATACTGGTTTGATATCTTGTTTTGTGCAGTGCCTTATTTGTATTGTATTTTGAATTTATTTTATGCAACTTGTTGACACGTTTTATTTTGTGTTTATGTATGTAAAAAATATTGTATTTCATATATTCATTTTTTGTATTCATTCATTTATCCATATTTTTTTTTTATCTTGTTAACTATTCTGATTGTTAATTTGCTTTCTTTAAGTAAAAAAAAAAGGTCAAAGACAAAGCTATTCGGTTTCTTGTGAGTATATACACTTCACTGCCGATGTGGGGGGGCGCCACCTAAAATCTTGCCTAGGGCGCCAGATTGGTTAGGGCCGCACCACGAGTAAATTTTTGCACCACCTCTGGCTTCTTCTCTGAGACATGGACTTAACCCAGGGGTGCCCATTACGTTGATCGCGAGCAACCGGTCGATGGCGGAGGGTGTGTCAGTCGACCGTCAGCCGGGCATTGAAAAAAAATAGACCTAAAAATGAGCGATCATCAATCTTCACTAATACGTCACTTTCCTCACTTGATTGACATTCACGCCACCCGAGGATCTTGTGAGATGACTCTGGTTGCTGCCAGCTCAGTGTGAAGGGGAAAAAAAAGACTGTCAGGAAGGCGAGAAACACTTTTCAGAGGGTGAGATAACTCCTGGAAATGACTGGCTTAGAATGGCCAAAGGCATACTTGCCAACAGTGAGACCTCCGATACCGGGAGGTGGGGAGTGGGGGGCGTGGTCGGGGTGGGGAGGGGGTTGTGGTTGGGGGCGTGGTTAAGGGCGTGGTTAATAGGGGAGTATATTTACGGCTAGAATTCACCAACTCAAGTATTTCATACATATATATATATATATATATATATATATGTATGAAATACTTGACTTTAAATTAATTCTATATATATATATATATATATATATATATATATATATATATATATATATATATATATATATATATATATATATATATATATATATATATATATGTATATATATTTATATATATGTATATATATTTATTTTATTATACATATAAATAAAATAAATATTTGAATTTCAGTGTTCCGGGGGCTATCCAGTAGATGGCAGTATTGTCCTGTTTAACTTCTCCTCCGTTCATGACTCGGCCACCATGTTCAATGGAGAAGTCTGTTCTACAAAATGTACAGGCAACATAATTACATACCCCTTCCCCTTCGAACTGTCCTGGATGGACTGAAATTCTTGTTTCCATTCGTTTTGGAACTTGCAAGCATATTTCTTCATCTTGCTCGTCGACGGCGTCGCCATGTCTGTAACTTCCTCGTTCTTCTGCTTCGTCTCCTTGTTGTGTGCGCAGTTGTGCACTCTACTCTCTAAAAGCCGTAGATGTTATGACGTCATTGGGCAGGCAAGCTGTTTATATTGTGGGAAAGCGGACGTGAGAACAGGCTGTGCCCACTCAGGTCCGCATTGAGCTGGAGGGGGCGTGGCCTCCAGCTCCGGCTGAATACCGGGAGTTTGTCGGGAGAAAATTTCTGCCGGGAGGTTATCGGGAGAGGCGCTGAATACCGGGAGTCTCCCGCTAAAAACGGGAGGGTTGGCAAGTATGGCCAAAGGTAAAGATGTAAACTACAAATAAAATGACCTCAAATATACCTAAAATGCGAGGCATGATGATGCATTATGTACATACAGCTAGCATAAATAGCATGTTAGCATCGATTAGCTTGCAGTCATCCATCCATCCATTTTCTACCGCTTATTCCCTTCGGGGTCGCGGGGGCGCTGGAGCCTATCTCAGCTACAATCAGGCGGAAGGCAGGGTACACCCTGGACAAGTCGCCACCTCATCACAGGGCAGCTTGCAGTCATGCAGTGACCAAATATGCCTGATTAACACTCCACACAAGTCAATGACATCTACAAAGTTCACCTTTGTGGATTCACGCACAGCATAAAACGTTTGGTGGACAAAATGAGACAAAGAAGGAGTGGCATAAAACGCGTCTTTCTGGGGCAGCATCAAGGAAAGTTGTACATGTAAACAAACTACGGTATAGCTCGGTTGGTAGAGTGGCCGTGCCAGCAACTTGAGGGTTCCAGGTTCGATCCCCGCTTCCGCCATCCTAGTCACTGCCGTTGTGTCCTTGGGCAAGACACTTTACCCACCTGCTCCCAGTGCCACCCACACTGGTTTAAATGTAACTTAGATATTTGGTTTCACTATGTAAAGCGCTTTGAGTCACTAGAGAAAAAGCGCTATATAAATATCATTCACTTCACTTCACGGTGCGTTCAAGGAATTCCGAAATTAGGACAAATTGGTGCACGTGAAGCATGTTTAATGTAAACAGTGGGATTTCTAACAATTAGGAAGGTTTGTGTCATGTTTGTTCTCTTACAGAAACCACATTGAAACAAAAAAAAAAGTTTTCCTCATCTTCTTCCATTTTCATACATTTTTGAAAAAGCTCCAGGGAGCCACAAGGGCGGCGCTAAAGAGCCGCTTGTGGCTCGAAAGCCGCGCGTTGCCGACCCCCGCCTTAGCCCGTTGTTTTTTTGTTTCCCTGTCCATGGCGGCTTTCGTTGAGCTTTTCTGGGGTTGTATTAAGTCTCGTGGATTTACAACTATCCAATGCTTTTGATAATGTGGTGTGTGTTTTACAATTTATGTGAAGTGAACCTGGAGTATACAATAAATTGTCGACTTATTGATCTAATACAAAGAAATAGCAAGAAAGTAGGGAGGCTCGACATAGGCAGACCTAGAATATAATAATATGAACAAATGTTGCTGTGTTGGTTAGCAACATACATTATATTGCCAAAAGAATTTGGCCACCTGCCTTGACTCACATATGAAGTTGAAGTGCCATCCCATTCCTAACCCATAGGGTTCAATATGATATTGGTCCACCTTTTGCAGCTATTACAGCTTCAACTCTTCTGGGAAGGCTGTCCACAAGGTCGCAGAGTGTGTTCATAGGAATTGGTGGAGAAGGCCTGGCTCTCAGTCTCCGTTCTAATTCATCCCAAAGGTGTTCTATCAGGTTCAGGTCAGGACTCTGTGCAGGCCAGTTAAGTTCATCCACACCAGACTCTGTCACCCATGTTTTTATGGACATTACTTTGTGCACTGGTGCACAGTCATGTTGGAAGAGGAATGGGCCCGCTCCAAACTGTTCCCACAAGGTTGAGAGCATGGAATTGTCCAAAATGTTTTGGTATCCTGGAGCATTCAAAGTTCCTTTCACTGGAACTAAGGCGCCAAGCCCAACTCCTGAAAAACAACCCCACACCATAATTCCTCCTCCACCAAATTTCACACTCGGCACAATGCAGTCTGAAATGTTTCGTTCTCCTGGCAACCTCCAAACCCAGACTCATCCATCAGATTGCCAGATGGAAAAGTGTGATTCATCACTCCAGAGAAGGTGTCTCCACTGCTCTAGAGTCCAGTGGTGACGTGCTTTACACAACTGCATCCAACTCTTTGCATTGGACTTGGTGATGTATGGCTTAGATGCAGCTGTTCGGCCATAGAAACCCATTCCATGAAGCTCTCTGCGTACTGTGCGTGGGCTAATTGGAAGGTCCCATGAAGTTTGGAGCTCTGTAGCAACTGACTGTGCAGAAAGTTGGCGACCTCTTTGCACTATGCCAGGGGTCGGCAACCTTTACCACTCAAAGAGCCATTTTGACCCGTTTCACAAAATAAAGAAAACAATGGGAGCCGCAAAACTCTTTTGAAATTTAAAATGAAATAACACTGCATACAAAGTTTTTTTTTTTGCTTTGTGCTATGTATAATCTAGGGGTCTCAGACACGCGGCCCGCACCTTAATAACAAAATGTAATATTAGTGCGGCCCGCAAGTTTTATATGAATGCCGCTTGACAGCATCACACTTGACAACCCTCCCAATTTTTCCGGGAGACTCCCGGATTTCAGAGCAACTATTCTCTCGAAATGTCGACTGAATTTCCCCCAAACAACAATAATAAGGGCGTGCTATGATGGCACTGCCTTTAGTGCCCTCTACAACCTGTACAAACAGCTTGCCAGCCCAGTCACATGTTGTATGCGGCTTCTGCAGACACACATAAGTGACTGCAAGGCATACTTGTTCAACAGCCATACAGATCACACTGAGGGTGACCGTATAAACAACTTTAACACTGTTACTAATACGCGCCACACTGTGAACCCACACCAAACAAGAATGACAAACACATTTCGCACCGTAACACAACATAAACACAACAGAACAAATACCCAGAATCCCATGCATCCCTAACTCTTCCGGGCTACATTATACACCCCCGCTACCACCAAATCCCCGCCCCCCTCCGTGCGTCGGTTGAGGTGAACAGGGTTGGGGGGGGGGGCAGGGGTGTATTTTGTAGCGTCCCGGAAAAGTAAGTGCTGCAAAGGGTTCTGGGTATTTGTTCTGTTGTGTTACGGTGCGGATGTTCTCCCGAAATGTGTTTGTCATTCTTGTTTGGTGTGGGTCCACAGTGTGGCGCATATTAGTAAGAGTGTTAAAGTTGTTTATATCACAACCCTCAGTGTAACCTGTATGGCTGTTGACCAAGTATGCCTTGCAGTCACTTACGTGTGTACGCAGAGGCCGCATACAACATGTGACTGGGCCAGCACGCAGAGAGCATGGTGTAATAGCGGACGCGACGACATGTTGTAGAGGACGTTAAAGGCAGTGCCATCACAGCACGCCTGTAATATTGTTGTCCGAGTGGAAATCGGAGAATGTTTGCCCCGGGAGATTTCCGGGAGAGGCACTGAAATCCGGAAACCTCCCGATTAAATCGGGGGTCGGCAAGTATGCAGCTGAGCTGCATCAGAGTGATCAAAGAGCCGTGGGTTGCTGACGCCTGCACTATGCGCTCCACCATCCGCTGACCCCTCTCTGTCAGTTTACGTGGCCTACCACTTGGTGGCTGAGTTGCTGTTGTTCCCAAACTCTTACATTTTCTTATAATAAAGTTGACTTTGGAATATTTAGGAGCGAGGACATTTCACGACTGGATTTGTTGCACAGGTGGCATCCTGTGACAGTTCCACGCTGGAAATCCCTGAGCTCCTGAGAGCGGCCCATTCTTTCACAAATGTAGAAACAGTCTCCATGCCTAAGTGCTTGATTTTATACACCGGGCCAAGTGATTAGGACACCTGATTCTCATCATTTGGATGGGCGGCCAAATACTTTTGGCAATATAGTGTAGCTCAGATTGCCTTAACATCTGTGTCGAATCTATAAACATACATCATTAAAGTTAGAACCTGAGGCAAGAGGTGAATATTGGCTTCCAGCTAGCCAATTAATAGAGTTTTTTGTTAAATTGGAAGCTACTATTTTGGGGGGTAATAGTTCCTTTTATTGGATTGCAGGTGCACTTTATAATGCGGCCTTCGAGTGCTGATACACTTCTTTCTTAGTGCATTGTGTTATTTTTGTAACGATGCACAGTAGGAGAGCAGTGGCAATTTAGGAAATGCCCAAAAACGGTTTCTATATTTTAGGGTATGAGATGAACGGTTTGTTAAGGATCCTGGCCAAAATGTTAGCATGCACACACGCACGCACGCACGCACGCACGCACGCACGCACGCACGCACGCACGCACGCACGCACGCACGCACGCACGCACGCACGCACGCACGCACGCACGCACGCACGCACGCACGCACGCACGCACGCACGCACGCACGCACGCACGCACGCACACACACACACACACACACACACACACACACACACACACACACACACACACACACACACACACACACACACACACACACACACACACACACACACACACACACACACACACACACACACACACACACACAAACTGATGCAACCTAACAGCAACCAGTGAAGCGGCGCCCTGACGATAATTACTCTCCCCGGCCCGGAGAAGGCGTGTGTGGACTGATGTGACGAGAGGAGGCGCCACAGTGAGGTGCCATCAGGCCTTAAACCGACCGACTTTTTCTTCAGTTTGTCAGGCATGACAGGATGCTGACACAGAGGTCACGCCAGACAGGAGGCTGAAACGCAGCAAATGGCAGCCTGCAGTCCAACGCCACCGACAAATATACGGCGCTAGCTGTCAACTCATCCAGGAAAATAAAGTCCCTTCCAGATTACAGAGAGAACATTTGGAGCTGTAGATGCACACCTGCAGGAAAACAATTGTGGACATTTTTATGGTGCAACGAGTGGTTAGGTTCTGGGTGTGTACAAAACTGCCAAGGATGATGTTAATGTTGTGTTGTCTGCTACAAATAGAAAAAAAAAACCTTGTTGTTCAGCAAAGCAAAGCTGTCTTCTTTTACTTGAGTCGAGTCAAGTCAGTGCCGTCACCGACGCCCGCCAGTGGGTATTGACGGTTGGCAAAGTTCAGAGACTTTCCGCCGTGTTGCCGTCTAGCAGCTGTTACGTATTTTGAATGGCAGCACCGAGTTTGTTTTCTTCTGCTCCTCAGGAAGGACAGAGTAAACGGTTTGGGGTTTGCTTTACTACGACTCCCCTCACCACGTGACTACACATGGTTTCGCGACTCAGATTTCTCGTGAAAGTCTGCCCTATTTTATATATAAATATATATATATATATATATATATATATATATATTTTTTTATATATATATATATATATCAGTGACGTGCAGTCATGGAAAGAAAAAAAATGTAAAAAGAAAAAAACAACAACATCAAATTGTTATATGTATCCAGTGATTATACTAAAGTTATTTTCCATTTATCTTCACCAGTTGTAGATTATTTTTATTTCTATTTTCACATTTGCCGTTCAAATACTGAGAAGAGACGGTGTGGTGATCAACAGCCAGTTGAGGCACGTCACTCAGTTGTGCCTCAACATGGATTGCGGACTCGGCTAACTGCTGGCCTGCTGTGCAGTGAGACCGTATTGCTATATGAATTATATTATACATTTCCATAGTTTAGTTAGCTGAGGTATATAATGTATAGAGTATTTTGTCAACAACTGTATGTGTGTCACGTATTTCTTGTGCTGAGCGATCATAAAACTGCTGCGAATACGCACTGTGAGAGGCTCGCCTCATAACCCCGCCTCCTGGTGCCAAGCACCTCCGCCGCAGAATGCACCGCCCGACGGGAGCGCCACACCAACCAAAGCCCACACCCAAACCCTCCACGTGCAAGACCGAATCCACCCAAAAAAAGTCACTTAACAAGAAGCCAAAAAGTGCAAAAACAACAATACTCGCGAGTCGCGCTGGAGGAGCCGCGAACGACCGCAGGGACACAACATTAGGTACACCTGCAGACCGCAGCACGGATTTCATATTTCATTCATTTACAACTCCTCCAACACGAACACCACTGTTCCCGCACTTATAAGTAAAGGTAAGACCATAATAACGTTTTTTTTTTATTAAATGTGCTTTTTTGTGTGCTACAGTTTGAATGTGTAAAGTTAAAGTTAAGTTAAAGTACCATTGATTGTCACACACACACTAGGTGTGGTGAAATTTGTCCTCTGCATTTGACCCATCCCCTTGTTCACCCCCTGGAAGGTGAGGGGAGCAGTGGGCAGCAGCGGCCCCGTGCCTGGGAATCATTTTTGGTGATTTAACCCCCAATTACAACCCTTGATGCTGAGTGCCGAGCAGGGAAGAATGCTGGTATGAGCTTTTAAACATAACCCGTTCACTGCTGCCAATCAAATGGTGAATAAGATACTCTTTAGGGTTCATATGTTTGTAAATCTGACTGTGATGAAGTCCGTGCCTCACCAGTCATGAACCTCACCACACACATATATATATATCATTTTTACGCCCTTTACCACAACAGAGGTCATGAGGGCTCTAAAACAACTTAAACCTAGAAAGCCAGCTGGCTCAGATAAGTTGGAGCCGCTCTTTTTAAAGTTGGCAGCTGAAATAATAGCTGAACCACTGACTCACATTTTTAACATTAACTATAATTTCAAATGAAATCCCTTTGGATTGGAAATCTGCCCTTGTAATCCCCCTATTAAAAGGAGGTGATCGTAGTAATCTAAATAATTACAGACCGATCTCTAAACTCTCTGTTCTGGCAAAAGTGCTTGAATCCCTTATCAGTGAACAGATAAAAGACTTTTTGGACACCAACTTTATTCTGTCACCATTTCAGTCAGGTTTTCGCAAACATCACAGTATTGTTACTGCTGCTATGAAGTTTATAAATGATGTAACTGAAGCTCTTGACAAGAAGCAGTGCTGTCTGTCCCTCTTTATTGACTTTTCAAAGGCCTTTGATACTGTTTATCATGTCATTTTAATCAAATGTCTTTCAGCTATTGGTTTTTCTCAGCAAGCAGTTGGATGGTTTGCCAATTACCTCACAAGTAGAACTCAGGCTGTTCAGATAGAAGGTTCCTCCTCGGACGTACTGCAAGTGAAAAAGAGTGTCCCTCAAGGTTCTGTGTTGGGCCCCTTATTATTCACTATTTACATAAATAATCTTGGACAGAATATTCCGAACTCAACTTTCCATTTCTACGCTGATGATACTGTCATATACTGCACAGCACCCACACCTGCTGAGGCCTTTAAATATCTACAACATGCATTTGACAGAGTACAAGAACAACTTTGCTCTCTTCAACTGGTTTTAAATGCAGAGAAAACAAAGTGTATGTTCTTTACCACATCAAAAACTGTAAGATCAGCACTGTGTGAGAACATTTTAACAAGAAATGGGCAACAAATTATGTTAGTATCTGATTCTAAATATTTAGGATTTTTAATTGATGACCACTTGAGTTTTAAGGAGCACATTCAGTATGTTGTAAAAAAACCTGAAACTTTTACTGAGATTTTATTATAGAAACAACTCTTGCTTTTCTTTTACTGTGAAACAGAAATTGGTGGAAACAACCTTCTTACCTGTTATTGACTATGGAGATGTGTTGTACATGAATGCTACTGCTGGTTGTCTCCACAAGCTGGATAGTGTGTACCACGGGGCACTGAGATTCATCACCAACTGCGCTCCCCTTACTCACCATTGCGTATTATACTTAACGGTAACTGGACATCTTTATGTGCTCGACGCCTCAATCATTGGTATGTTTTCATCTACAAAACCATTCTGGGTATCACTCCATCTGATCGGTCTTGTCTTTAACAAAGAAACAAGGAAGTCACAATCTTCGTTCAATGAATGTTCTGCAATTTGTCGTCCCCAAAGTAAGAACTGAACTGGGCAAGAAAGCATTTAGGTTTTCAGCACCGAAGGCTTGGAATAACCTACAATCGAATACTAAACTTCAAACCCTTGTTACATTAAATTAATTTAAAGCTTCTGTGAAAGGATTGCAGTCCACCTTGTCTGCATGCACATGTGTTATGTGAGCAAGTTTTAATGTTGTAAATGTGATGTTTTATGTGTTGTTTACTGGTTTTTAGTGTAACCTTGCTGCTGCCCTCTTGGCCAGGTCTCCTTTGGAAAAGAGATATTTGATCTCAATGGGATATTACCTGGTTAAATAAAGGCTAAATAAAAACAAAATAAAAATTTTGTAACGCAGTCTGCTGAAATTTATGGAAAGTGCCATTTTACTGACACTGTGTAAAATGACACTGTAAAATGACGCTAAAAACATTTTAAGATTTTCATCATTCAACTGCCATCTGGCGGTTAAAGTGGATAGTTCACCCCCCCCCCCCCCCAATTTGTCACATTTCATGTGTCGACCGTGACGAATGGGGCTTTATGAATCCCCTTCTTACTGTAGGTCCCCTCTAAGTCTTGAATGTCATCTATGCATTGATTGTTTGGGGGGAGATATATTTTTTTTGTATATGCGCGGCAGGGGCACATTTAGGATTGATTATTTTTTGGGGGCATGTGCAAATGGATTTATTTTTTTATTAACCTTCAAATTATGACCATTTTAAAGCAGACACACTGGATTGCATGTATACAATGTTATGCTTTAATGAGTCAAATAATCAAATCTAAGATGGTTTGAATTATTATTAATTAACTTAGAATTGTTATTAATTAATTATTATTAAAAGCAAAGTCCTGATGTGCCCCCAAGTCTGCACACACACGCTGAAAAGTCAGCACAAACCTTTTAACGCTAATTGTTGCGGTTGGTGGCATTTAATTGCATGTACAACGTGACTTTAGAGAAAATAGTGGGTATTGTGTTCCATAATTGACCACACTGTTACATCTACATTGATTTCACCGCATTTGGACAATATACGTGTACAAATACTCAAGTCACCCTTGTAGGTGACATTTCAGTTCTGCTTATTTTCTCCACATTAGTAAGGTCAACAACTGCAGGGAGCGCAGGGATAAATGCTATAAATGTCAGCGCTCTTAAATTATCAGCGTCATACTGTACAATTCTAACATACTGTACAGTATGTCAGCGGGTTCTTGGGCGTTTGGTTCTCCTGCTGAGCTGGCGGTGTAATTGGGTTGCATCCTGGGGTTTTGCCCTTTTGTGACTAGTGTACATTATATTTGGTAGGGAGCACATTTATTTGTGATTGCTGTGAAACAGAAAAGGGGTAGGATTAAATAAACGATGCTTCTTCCTACTCCTTTTCAGACATGTTGAATCGTGTAACTGTGAACATGAGATCTACTCCAACGTAACGCTGTACTGTACGCATGTTAAAAATGAAATACACTAACATACTGCATGTCTGTAGAAATACCTACTGTAATATATCCCAATACCTATAGTTTTTGTAAAATTAATTTCAGGAAAAATACTGGTAAATAAATAACTAAAAAAGGCAACATAATACATATGTTGAATTATTTGTACTGGTATGTTTATCTCCAGTAATACAGTGTTTATATTCTGAACCATCCTGGACCTTTTTTAATATCCATCTATTTTCGACCGCTTGTCCCCTCCAATATTATTTTCCTTTTTTATTATAATTTTTACATTTATTCTTCTTTTTATAATAAATACTTTTACACTTTTTAACTTTCCATTAAAAATATTGCACCAAAACAAGACTTTTAGGATACATGGTTACATCGATTAGTGATTCAGGGTGCCCCGACACCTCTTTTTCACTTCTGATACGATACCGGCAATGGCGACTTGAGTATCGCCTGATACCCATTTGGGAGGATATCAGTGCGACTCATACATACTTTAATTATTTTGTAGTGTGAAATGTTAGAAAGTCTCGATAAGCAAAATTACAAAGATAAAAATGGTAGATATGAAAAAAAAAAAGTTTTATTTATCTATTATCAATTGCCTGGAATACATTTATGCTGTCTTTAGGTTGAAGTGGAGTGGTATTTCTTATTTAAATTTTTTTTTTAATAAATAAAACACCTTGGCTACAATATTTTATTAAGTTAAAGGCCTACTGAAACCCACTACTACCGACCACGCAGTCTGATAGTTTATATATCAATGAGGAAATCTTAACATTGCAAAACATGCCAATATGGCCGGGTTAACTTATAAAGTGCAATTTTAAATTTCCCGCTAAACTTCCGGTTGAAAACGCCTTTGGATGTTGACGTATGCGCGTGACGTAGCCAGTGAAACAGAAGTATGAGTACGCCATTGAAGCCAATACAAAATAGCTCTGTTTTCATTTCATAATTCCACAGTATTCTGGACATCTGTGTTGGTGAATCTGTTGCAATTTGTTCATTGCATTATGGAGAAAGAAGCTGAGCAAGCAAAGAAGAAAGTTGTCGGTGCGAAGCGGAGTATTTTGCGAGGGAAGTCAGCTACACGACACAGCCGGTTTTTCATTGTTTACATTCCCGAAAGATGCAGTCAAGATCGAAGAACTCGGACAACAGAGACTCTTACCAGGAGGACTTTTACTTCGATACACAGACGCCTGTAGAGAACTGGGACAACACAGACTCTTACCAGGATTACTTTGATTTGGATACACAGACGCAGACGTGCTACCGTGAGTATGCAGCTGCGCTTCCAAACATTTGATCGCTTTCCCGTACGTGCGTGTCACGTACGTAACTTTGGGTAAATATATAAGCTTTATGAACCTTGGGTTAGGTGAACGGTCTTTTGGGCTGAGTGATTGTGTGTGTTGTGCAGGTGTTTGAATTGTATTGGCGGGTTATATGGACGGGAGCTAGGAGCTAGGAGCTAGCATAACAAACCCCTAGGTGATTGTTATGCGGGATTAATTTGTGGCATATTAAATATAAGCCTGGTTGTGTTGTGGCTAATAGAGTATATATATGTCTTGTGTTTATTTACTGTTGTAGTCATTCCCAGCTGAATATCAGGTCCCACCCGCCTCTCACAGCATCTTCCCTAACTGAATCGCTTCTACTCCCCACTAGTCCTTCACTTGCACTTTCCTCATCCACAAATCTTTCATCCTCGCTCAAATTAATGGGGAAATTGTCGCTTTCTTGGTCCGAATCGCTCTCACTGGCCGCCATCACTGTAAACTGAAACTGAATACGTCACGCTACTTCCGGTAGGGGCAAGGCTTTTTTTTGTCAGATACCAAAAGTTGCGATCTTTATCGTCGTTGTTCTCTAGTAAATCCTTTCAGCAAAAATATGGCAATATCGCGAAATGACACATAGAATTGATCTGCTATCCCCTTTTAAATAAAAAAATCATTTCAGTAGGCCTTTAAGCTCATGATGCAGTAAAAAAAACAATGTATGTCTAGCTTATATGCTATTGTGTGCCTAGCTGTTGTGTAGCTGCTAGCTTTAAGTAGCCTATAGTCTACCATGTTTTCCTTTTGTTAACCTGGTGTGTTTATTGGAGGGTTTTTAGATTATAATGGGTGTCCAGCTTTGCAAGAGTAATTTCACTGTAGGACTTATTGTATCGAGCTTCTCGATGCACGCCGATATAATCCGATTTCCTGATATTGGACTGATATCAATATCAATTTGGGATACCCCTATTAAAAATACAAGAAGCAGTATTGCTCACTTAACAAATTGCACTTTTGTCAGGCAGAGAGATAAAAACAAACACAAATAAAGGTTATTGTTTTTTAATGTAGTTGAATAGATTTACTAAAACAAGGTGGAGACTGATTTGACCTCAGCTTTATCGGCCACCTTGAATCGATATGTTTAAATATAGTAAACACTGCTGACAATTGCAGACTGGATGAAGGAACTACAAAAAGGAAAACATGTACGTCACTACTGTCTTCGATTCATACTTAATTGCTCCCTGCTCAACTTGCATGCTCACAATGTTCAAATGATTTGGAGATTCTAACAGCCTATATTTGCCACACTGTTGCTATCCCTGCCCACACACAACAGGTTACATAAATTGTTTCAATACTTCAACCCACACATTGTGTCAGTGGGCACTGTGCAAGAGAAATAATTCATGCATGTTATTTTTTATTTTTTCTATAAATGTCTCAAGGGTCCAAGTCAGTCAATTGTAACTTGCAGACAAGTTGGCAAACACGTTTTTTATGGGCTATGCAAATGAAGACTACATTTAAAGAATACCGTTCATCCATTTTCTACCGCTTGCCCCTTTCGGGGTCCTGGAGGGTGCTGGAGCCTATCTCAGCTGCATTCGGGCGGAAGGCGGGGTACACCCTGGACAAGTCGCCACCTCATCACAGGGCCAACACAGATAGACAGACAACATTCACACACTAGGGACCATTTAGTGTTGCCAATCAACCTATCCCCAGGTGCATGTCTACACCCTCTATCAAAAATACGAAACGGTTCGTTCGACCAAAGTTTATCTTTAAGCATTCGCACATAGGAGATAGTTATGTATAAGTTTCACTTTCACATAATTGTAGTGCGTTTAAGGAGCCTGGATTAAAGTTAGAAACAGAGGTGTCACTAGTTTTCAAAAAGAGGGGGGGTAAAAACCCCAGGACATGGACTAATAATAATATACTCAAAGTAATAATGATGTTTTATTATGATTTGTGTTAGCCACATATGATTGTCCAATGTCTATTAACTAATCTCGACTTTACACTCTGAAGTAAAGGAACATTTGACAAGTTTATAACCATATTTAAAGGGGGAGCTATAAAGATTCTAATCTACATTCAACACACTTACTTGTGGCATCCAAAACGGCGAGAAAGCTCATGTCCAAATGCAGTGGCGGGCCGTGCGTTTCCCACCTAGGCCTTCAGTGACGTCCGACTTCAATGATTACCTCTCAAAATACCATCGTTGATGTCACCACATGACCATTGCTGGAGAAAAAGTTAAAGTAAAGTTAAAGGCCTACTGAAACCCACTACTACCGACCACGCGGTCTGATAGTTTATATATCAATGATGAAATCTTAACATTGCAACACATGCCAATACGGCCGGGTTAACTTATAAAGTGCAACTTTAAATTTCCCGCTAAATTTCCGGTTGAAAACTCCTTTGGAGGATGACGTATGCGCGTGACGTAGCCAGTGAAACAGAGGTATGGCTCCCCCATTGAAGCCAATACAAACTAGCTCTGTTTTCATCTCATAATTCCACAGTGTTCTGGACATCTGTGTTGGTGAATCTGTTGCAATTTGTTCATTGCATTATGGAGAAAGAAGCTGAGCAAGCAAAGAAGAAAGTTGTCTGTGCGAAGCGGAGTATTTTGCGAGGGAAGTCAGCAACACAACACAGCCAGTGTTTGTTTACATTCCCGAAAGATGCAGTCAAGATCGAAGAACTCGGACAACAGAGACTCTTACCAGGATGACTTTGACTTCGATACACAGACGCCTGTGGAGAACTGGGACAACACAGACTCTTACCAGGATTACTTTGATTTGGATACACAGACGCAGACGCGGTACCGTGAGTACGCAGCTGCGCTTCCAAACATTTGATCGCTTGCCCATACGTGCGTGTCACGTACGTAACATTGGTTAAATATATAAGCTTTATGAACCTTGGGTTAGGCGAACGGTCCTTTGGGCTGAGTGATTGTGTGTGTTGTGCAGGTGTTTGAATTGTATTGGCGGGTTATATGGACGGGAGCTAGCATAACAAACACTTAGGTGTTTTTATGCGGGATTAATTTGTGGCATATTAAATATAAGCCTGGTTGTGTTGTGGCTAATAGAGTATATATATGTCTTGTGTTTATTTACTGTTGTAGTCATTCCCAGCTGAATATCAGGTCACCCCCGGCTCTCACAGCATCTTCCCTATCTGAATCGCTTCCACTCCCCACTAGTCCTTCACTTGCACTTTCCTCATCCACAAATCTTTCATCCTCGCTCAAATTAATGGGGAAATCGTCGCTTTCTCGGTCCGAATCACTCTCACTTCTGGCCGCCATCACTGTAAACAATAGGGAACTTTGCGGAAATGTTCAACTGACTACGTCACGCTACTTCCGGTAGGGGCAAGGCTTTTTTTGTCAGATACCAAAAGTTGCGATCTTTATCGTCGTTGTTCTCTACTAAATCCTTTCAGCAAAAATATGGCAATATCGCGAAATGATCAAGTATGACACATAGAATAGATCTGCTATCCCCGTTTAAATAAAAAAAAATCATTTCAGTAGGCCTTTAAAGTACCAATGATTGTCACACACACACTAGGTGTGGTGAAATGTGTCGTCTGCATTTGACCCATCCCCTTGTTCACCCAATGGGAGGTGAGGGGAGCAGTGAGCAGCAGCCGCGCCCGGGAATCATTTTTGGTGATTAAACCCCCAATTCCAACCCTTGATGCTGAGTGCCAGGCAGGGAGGTAATGGGTCCCATTTTTATAGTCTTTGGTAAGACTCGGCCGGGGTTTAAACTCACAACCTATCGATCTCAGGGCGGACACTTTAACCACTAGGCCAGTGGTTCTCAAATGGGGGTACGCGTACCCCTAGGGGTACTTGAAGGTATGCCAAGGGGTACGTGAGATTTTTTTAAAATGTCTGTCAAAAAGAACTGTGAAAAGAAATGCAACAATGCAATATTCAGTGTTGACAACTAGATTTCTTGTGGACATGTTCCATAAATATTGATGTTAAAGATTTCTTTTTTTGTGAAGAAATGTTTAGAATTAAGTTCATGAATCCAGATGGATCTCTATTACAATCCCCAAAGAGGGCACTTTAAGTTGATGATTACTTCTATGTGTAGAAATCTTTATTTATAATTGAATCACTTGTTTATTTTTCAACACGTTTTTAGTAATTTTTATATCTTTTTTTCCAAATAGTTCAAAAGACCACAACAAATGAGCAATATTTTGCACTGTTATACAATTTAAAAAATCAGAAACTGATGACATAGTGCTGTATTTTACTTCTTTATCTCTTTTTTTCAACCAAAAATGCTTTGCTCTGATTAGGGGGTACTTGAATTCAAAAAATGTTCACAGGGGGTACATCACTGAAAAAAGGTTGAGAACCACTGCACTAGGCCACTGAGTATAGTAGAAGTATTATACAGGAACACATTTACGCACTCCTGGGCATTGTACAAAACAGGTTATTTTCTGGCACATTTAAAAAAATCAATAAACTCGTTTTAGCAATTAAAACATATCTTATGTGGTACTGTCAAAATTAAAATGGCAAAAAAACATATTAAACATGGAAAAATAAAGAAATCAAATACCTGAACTCACAGTTCATCGCCGGGACAGCTGTGCTAGCTTCCGGGGTTGGCCGACATCGTCTCACGAGATGTAGTTTCTCTTTAAATATCCTTCTTGAAAATGGCCTCAAAGCATATGTTCATTGTTTTTATTTGTGGACACTTAACAGCGGTTTTCCGAGGGAAAACGGTGAGTGGATTTCAGTGGAGTTGCATTATCTTGAAAAAAACAGTGAACTTGCTGCTAAATGGATTGTTTAGTGGAGTGTATTTTGAACAGTATCGTATGATCTTCACATCTCTGAACATTTAAGCAGTGAAAGAAATCATGCCAAAAGGTTCAAACATGTGACACACTTTTATTTCCCAATGTAAGCACGTCTCTATTAAGCAAGCAAAGACAATAATAACAACATTTTAAATAACATCACAAACTGGAGATTGAACGGCAATTCTTCTTCTGCCATCTTCAAGTATCGACTTTTCTCACCTACCACCTCTGAGTCGTTCTCTGACCTCCTCTTCTTCTCTTTTTTTCACTTAATAAGGAAACTGAAAGACAAGAGAGGGTTGGTTACATGAGGACAAGTACAGCGAGATATTACTGGCAAGGCTCGACGCCTGAAGACGCTGCTGAATACAGCAGGACCTCTGAAGTCAAAAGCCTCTCAAAGTTATACTTTCGGAAAAAGTTTCAACCGTGTTGTGTTAGGAAGAATACACAGCAGACGTTACGCAACGTTGAGGCAAACTGTCATTTCGGTTTTATGATTCACATCTTAATGAGAAAACAACTTTTTCACTTCCGATACAATAACAATATTGGAGCCTTGAGTGTTGGCCGACCAATACTGACGTCAATCCTATATATTGGAGTGTGGAATGTTCAAAAAGGTTTGATCAAGCAAAATTAATTAAACAGAGAAAATGGAAGGTATGAAAAACACAATTTTATAACAGAATAATGATGTTGAAGTGGAGTGTTTATTTAGCAACACCTAGGGTGTCATAACAATTCATTAAGTAAACTAATGACGCTGAATGATCCAGAGACGTTTGTTACTGGGTACTTTCCAATAATTTCTAATACTGGAAAGTTACATTGCAATAAAGCGCTTTTGGTAGCCTTCCACAAGCTTCTGGTAAATGTTTGATCACAATACCCAGCAATATGTTTGGAGGAGAAAAGGTGAGGTCTTTAATCCCAGGAACACCCGACCTACCGTCAAGCATGGTGGTGGTAGTATTATGCTCTGGGCCTGTTTTGCTGCCAATGGAACTGGTGCTTTACAGAGAGTAAATGGTACAATGAAAAAGGAGGATTACCTCCAAATTCTTCAGGACAACCTAAAATCATCAGGTTGGGTCTTGGGCGCAGTTGGGTGTTCCAACAGGACAATGACCTGACACATGTCAAAAGTGGTAAAAAAATGGCTAAATTAGGCTAGAATTAAGGTTTTAGAATGGCCTTCCCAAAGTCCTGACTTAAACGTGTGGACAATGCTGAAGAAACAAGTCCATGTCAGAAAACCAACATATTTAGCTGAACTGCACCAATTTTGTCAAGAGGAGTGGTCAAAAATTCAACCAGAAGCTTGTGGATGGCTACCAAAAGCGCCTTATTGCAGTGAAACTTGCCAAGGGACATGTAAGCAAATATTAACATTGCTGTATGTATACTTTTGACCCAGCAGATTTGCTCACATTTTCAATAGACCCATAATAAATTCATAAAAGAACCAAACTTCATGAATGTTTTTTGTGACCAACAAGTATGTGCTCCAATCACTCTATCACAAAAAAATAAGAGTTGTAGAAATGATTGGAAACTCAAGACAGCCATGTGTAAACTTGATGTGACTTTAAGGTTTTACTACTTACGTATACAATACTACACGGTCTAGCTCAGGTTGATTGTATTGTACCATATGTCCCGGCAAGAACTCAAAGAACTCTGGCTTATTAGTGATTCCCAGAGCCCAAAAAAAAGTCTGCGGGCTATAGAGCGTTTTCTATTTGGGCTCGAGTACTCTGGAATGCCCTCCTGGTAACAGTTGGAGATGCTACCTCAGTAGAAGCATTTAAGTCCCATCTTAAAACTCATTTGTTTACTCTAGCCCAGGGGTGCCCATTACGTTGATCGCAAGCTACCGGTCGATCGCGGAGGATGTGTCAGTGCTCGCCAGCCAGGGATAAAAAAAAATGGACCTAAAAATGAGCACTCATCAATCTTCACCAATACGTCACTTTATTGACATTCACGGCACTCGAGGGTCTTGTGAGATTATTAAGAAAAAATTAGTTGACAAACACTTTTTATTTCAACAGACTCTCACGCCGTACCTGCCGTCAAAACTCTAAAGACCGACTGCACAGTTCCTATCTTCACAATAAAAGCGCTGCTTCATCCTGCCTGCGCTAACAAAATAAGAGTCTCAGAAAGCTGGCGTGCACAAGCTAGCAAGACACGGAGTTTGCCGTCAATATATTTCTTGGAAAGTGTGTAAAAACGAGTATGGAAGCTGGACAAATAAGATGCCCAAAACCAACCACTTTCACGTGGTATTTTTTTCTCTCCATTTGAAAATGTGGACGTTATCATCACCACTGTCTGATTCCAATCAATGCAAGTCATCAGCATCAGGTAATACACCAACTTATTTTCTTGTCTTCATGAAAGAAAGGAATCTATATGTGTGAAACATGCTTGTATTATCATTAAACACCTTTAACTTTTTAACAAAAACGTCTCTTTCATAAATAAAAAAATATAAATTATATATATATATATATTTGAATGAGGTAGATCCCCTCGACTTGGTCAATTGAAAAGTAGCTCGCCTGCAGCAAAAGTGTGGGCACCCCTGCTCTAGCCTTTAAATAGACCCCCCTTTTAGACCAGTTTCTTTTCTGCTCTGCCCCCCTCTTCTTCGTGGACGGGGGGGGGCACAGGTTCGGTGGCCACGGATGAAGCGCTGTCTGTCCAAAGTCGGGACCCGGGGTGGACCGCTCGTCTGTGCATCGGTTGGGGACGTCTCTGCGCTGCTGACCCGTCTCCGCTCGGGATGGTCTCCTGCTGGCCCCACTATGGACTGGACTCTCACTATTATGTTAAATCCACTATAAACTGGACTCTCACACTATTAAGCTAGATCCATTCGACGTCCATTGCACCGGTCACCGGGGGTGGGGAGGGTCCCACATCTGCGGTTCCCCCCAAGGTTTCTCATTGTCCCATTGGGTTGAGTTTTTCCTTGCCCTGATGTGGGATCTGAGCCGAGGATGTCGTTGTGGCTTGTGCAGCCCTTTAAAACACTCGTGATTTAGGGCTATATAAGTAAACATTGATGATGATGATGACTGTACTGTATACTCGCATGCATACTTGCCAATCCTCCCGAATTTCAGTGTCTCTCCCGGGAATCTCTGGGACAACCCTTCTCCCGAATTTCTCCAGATTTCCAGCCGGACAACTATATTGGGGGCGTGCCTTAAAGGCACTGCCTTTAGCGTCGTCTCTCACCTGAAAAGGAGACTATTATATATGTCTCCGTTATCCATAGGTTTATCTAAAATCCATAACACAGTGGCCGAATGGATATAGTCACTCATTAACGGTCAGAGAAGCACAAGGCGGCGGCAACGCAGTATTATGGGCCACCTTGCAAGCAACATCCCATTCTCATTTGCGGATGTTTTCAACAAATCCGTGAAGGATATGTTCCCGGATTCAGAGAGCGCTCGCCAGTACTCAAATGGCAGAACAAAGGCTACTCAAATAGTGAAAGGTAAGTGTTATTATTATTATTATTATTTTAAGTAAGCAGCAAGTACAGCACATTTAGTAGAACAACTGTGTTTTCATTACTGTGTACTGTACTATATATATATATATATATATATATATATATATATATATATATATATATATATATATATATATATACATATATATATATATATATATATATATATATATATATATATATATATATATATATATATATATATATATATATATGTATGTATATTAGAGATGCGCGGTTTGCGGACACAACTGCGGAGTCTGCGGATAAACCGCGGGTCGGGCAGGTGACATGATGAAAAAAATAGATTTTAAATAGATTCGGGCGGGTGGCGGTTGAACCAATTAGGAAATATATATACATAGTTCAATGTTGTTACCCTCTTACGAAAAACGAGCAGCACTCTTTGAAACAGTCAAGCCTAAGGCTTATGAGGCACATTTTCTATTTATTTTTTTATTTTTAACTTAAAAAGGTATGAGCCTATGCCTACAACATAGGCTATGTGTTTACCGTATTTCCTTGAATTGGCGCAGGGAATATAGTATTCGCACGTCTAGAATTACTGCCGGGTCAAACTCGTTTCTCAAACTAATTAACGCATGCTTGGCCTTATCGCCGGTTTATTATTGAAGCTGGATCAAATTCGTTTCGCAAAATATTAATTTTATTATCGCATGTCTATAATTTTTGCCGGGTCAAACTCGTTTCGCAAAATATTTAGCATATGGCTAGAACTTCCACCGGGTCAAATTCGTTACGTCACGAGTGACGCATCAGTCCTCATTTTCAAAATGGAGGAAGCTGCTTTCAGTAGTTTACAATCGCACAAAGGAAAAAAGATAAAGAGCTTTTCAGTAGGATTTAAGGTCCAAGCTATTGAATACCGGTACAATATGCTAAAGAGAACAGTAAGCAGCTATGTTTTATTAATATACCGTAGCTGCGTGTGTGAAATACTGCATAAGTCATTAAATGACTCCCGCCTCCTGGTGGTAGAGGGCGCTGCCGCGCTAGTGATCCTTCTTGTGACTTCCGGTACTGCAGAAGAAGTGAACACACGCAGCAAGAGATTATTATTTTTTTCCTCTGCCTGAACTTTTAACATGGAGGATTACATACCGGTATCTAAAATAAAACAGTTTTCTAAACTGGACTTTCAATCGAAGCAGGAGGTAATAATTAAAGGAATATCTCCATCGAAACAGAGACTTTTAAAACTGAAGAAAGAAAATAAGGAAGACTTCTATAAACAAGTTATCGATGCTTTTGGTCAGAAGGAGCTGCAAATGGACTCCATTTATAAGTACAGGTAAGACCATAATAACGTTTTTTTTAATTAAATGTGCTTTTCATGATGGTATGCTTACATCACACTCAAAGCGCACGCCTAAATTTTATGGATTCCTTTTGGTAAACGCCGGAGTGAGAAGAGGTTTTAAAATAATTACCGCATGCACGGCCATCCCGCCGGTTTCCGGTAAACGCAGGTGTGACAGGAGGTTTTAAATTAATTAACGCCCCTGCGGCTATTCAAGGAAATACGGTATCTTTATTTTCCTGCCTGTCGTTGACAATGGAGATTGTCTGATATTTTGTCATGGCTGCAGATCAATCAATAAAGGTTCATCTTTGTCGCGAAATTGTTCACTGTTTCACTGTGCACCCCGCCCTCGTCCCTATTTGAGCATTATAACGTTAACAAGTTAATATTCATTGAAATAAATTCAGAATTTTTTTTTTGCCTAACGAAAATATAGGCCTAGTCTTTCTAAAACATTTTTTTAACTTCTTAAAAGCATCGTTCTGCTTGCTGCAACTGCGCACACAAAGTGTGAGGAACGCACTCCTGATCTGAGGGCATTGGCAACAATAGTCAACACTTTCTTAATGGAAATGACAATAATATTATAATAATGATAAATAATATTATCACGCATTAATATCTCTTAGCCACAAATGCGTGGCCAAGAGATATTAATGCGTGGCACACATTGAATGTCTCTGCTGCATTGGATCAGTCTCCTTTCTTTAACAGGCAAAAGCTTTCTAACCTCACTAATGCCTTGCGTCGTCTATATTAGATGTATAACAACGGGCGGGTGTGGTTTTGATAAAATGTTGGTTTGGGTGGATGGCGGGTTGATGACGATTTTGTGATGTGGTTGCGGATTAAATAATTGCCTATCCGCGCATCTCTAATATATATATATATATATATATATATATATATATATATATATATATATATATATATATATATATATATATATATATATATATATATACACTACCGTTCAAAAGTTTGGGGTCACCCAAACAATTTTGTGGAATATCCTTCATTTCTAAGAACAAGAATAGACTGTCGCGTTTCAGATGAAAGTTCTCTTTTTCTGGCCATTTTGAGCGTTTAATTGACCCCACAAATGTGATGCTCCAGAAACTCAATCTGCTCAAAGGAAGGTCAGTTTTGTAGCTTCTGTAACGAGCTAAACTGTTTTCAGATGTGTGAACACGATTGCACAAGGGTTTTCTAATCATCAATTAGCCTTCTGAGCCAATGAGCAAACACATTGTACCATTAGAACACTGGAGTGATAGTTTCTGGAAATGGGCCTCTATACACCTATGTAGATATTGCACCAAAAACCAGACATTTGCAGCTAGAATAGTCATTTACCACATTAGCAATGTATAGAGTGTATTTCTTTAAAGTTAAGACTAGTTTAAAGTTATCTTCATTGAAAAGTACAGTGCTTTTCCTTCAAAAATAAGGACATTTCGACGTGACCCCAAACTTTTGAACGGTAGTGTATATATATATATATATATATATATATATATATATATACATATATATATATATATATATATACATATATATATATATATATATATATATATATACATATATATATATATACATACATATACATATATATATATACATATATATATATATATATATATATATATATACATATATATATATATATATATATATATATATATATATATATATATATATATATATATATATATATATATATATATATATATATATATATATATATAAATAAATAAAGAAATACTTTAATTTCAGTGAATTCTAGCTATAAATATACTCCTCCCCCCTTAAACCTGCCCCCCCCGCCCCCAATCTCCCGAATTCGGAGGTCTCAAGGTTGGCAAGTATGCTCACATGAAAAGTCTGAACAAATATTATTTTCCATAACTTGTGCAAAGTTTGAAAATTGCATGACTTTCGTAATTTTTTCCTGCTAGTAACTTATTTTTGCTTTCACTTGTGTGACAATTACGAATGTTGAATATGATTGGCCTTTGTAACATTTGACCCGTTCACTTCCATCATTACAAGGGAAAACACTTTTCTGTTTTTCTTCTTTTTTTTTTTTTTTAATCCAAACAAATTGTCCAAGAACAGAATGTCCTTAGATGTTCCATTATATTTTCTTCAAAGCTCACCATGTAGCAGATTTACCAAATGCACACTAACCATTGGTCCGTGATGGTAGTCTAATCAAAGAAAAAAAAATCCATCAAAGCATTTCTTGAATGCGTTTTACCGCAAATTTAAAAAGGATTTGCGCCAATTACTCTTTTTTCAAATCGGAACTAACTTCCATCAGTGCATTTATCCCCATGGCAACAATCATTGTACTAAGGCTTTCAAGGCAACTAAAAGAGAGAAAGGTTGTTCTATTAAGCTACAGGATTGGAGCACACCAACCTGAATATTATTTGTCTTGAAGTCATCATCAGCATCTTGTGCTCGTCTCTATACTCCTTAAGCCTGCACCCTTTTACAGATGCACCGTTTGTTCATACAGCGGTGAACTCTGGCGCAAATTGCTACTGCTATGGCTCAGTAAACTAAAACGCTTCCTCTTTTAATGTAGTCACTCATGTTCAAAAGTCTTTTGAGAAGAAACACCGTGTGCACTGTGGTATGTCATAAACACTCAATAGAGCTGTTCTTGAGAGCAGTGTTTTTCAACCTTTTCTGAGCTAAGTCGCATCAATATAGCTCTTGTCTCAAAGTAGGTGTACTGTCACCACCTGTCACATCATGCCGTGACTTATTTTGATTTTTTTGCTGTTTTCCCGTGTGTAGTGTTTTAGTTCTTGTCTTGCGCTCCTATTTTGGTGGCTTTTTCTGTTGCAGTTTCATGTCTTCCTTTGAGCGCTATTCCCCGCACCTGCTTTGTTTTAGCAATCAACAATATTTCAGTTGTTGCTATCTTTTTGTGTGTGGACATTGTTGTCATGTCATGTACGGATGTGCTTTGTGGACACCATCTCTGCTCCACACGCTGTAAGTTTTTGCTGTCGTCCAGCATTCTGCTTTTGTTTACTTTGTAGCCAGTTCAGTTTTAGTTTCGTTCTACATAGCCATCCCTAAGCTTCAATGCCTTTTCTTAGGGGCACTCACTTTTTGTTTATTTTTGGTTTAAGCATTAGATACCTTTTTACCTGCACACTAACCCGCTGTCGCCTGTGTTCCTGACATCTACAAAGCATTTAGCTACCACCTACTAGTATGGTATGGTATAACATGGGCTATTCTGCCGAGCTCTAGACAGCACAGACACTCAACAACGGGACATTATTTGCAGATTATAATTACTGGTTTGCAAACAATATTTTTAACCCAAACTGCATAATCTCCCACGGCACACCAGGCTGTATCTCACGGCACACTAGTGTGCGGCAGCACAGTGGTTGAAAAACACTGCTCTAGAGAAAAGACCTTGGCTGTGAAATAAAGGATTTCCCAGAACTGAAGGGTGTTTTGATGAAAAAGAAATAACTGAAACTAAGTTATGTATTATAGATTTCAATTTTCACTAATTGCAAGCTAGCCTAGCTGGATAAAATCCATTAAATGGTCTGGTTGCTATAGTTACCTGTAAGGGTATCCATGATACTTGGACCTAAAAATGGAAAGCAGGAAGCTGAAGAAAAACACAACCAGTCCAAGGCCGACCAAGCAGATAACTGTAAAGAAATGACACACACACACACGTAATATTAGATATTTCTGTGAAGATTCCTGGGAATTGAAAAAGGCTTCAAACGCGAGCTGAACTGCACGTCAGAATGTTGCTTTCAAAAAACTCAAAACAATAAAAGGGCATAAATGTGCTCAACATGTCTGGGTTACCTTAAAGTTTTTAACTTGGGCTATCAGCAATGTTATTCTGCAATAAATGAATAATATTCTCATTGATTTACTACAATATTATGTGAAAGCTACATAAACTACTACACTTTGTCATGTGTTTCTGTCGGCACTCTATAAGCTACATCATGTCAAAATATCCTCATTCATCAGCTAATCCTTTAACAAACCCTATTATAATTAAGAATCACTTCCAACTGATATTTCTTAAAATCATGGATTCAAACAATGTCACTTAAAACAGTGTTTTTCAACCTTTTCTGAGCCAAGGCACACTTTTTTCATTGAAAAAATCCCCAGCAGAAAACATAAAAAAATGAAACTCAGCAGCCAATATTGACAATAAAAAGTCGTTCTCGCAATTGTTGGATATGACTTTAAACCATAACCAACCATGCATCAATATAGCTCTTGTCTCTAAGTAGGTGTACGGTCACCACCTGTCACATCACGTTGTTGTCTCGATTGGGTCGCAGCTTGCTGCGCGGTTGTTCTTCCAAGATGCAAAAAGACGGCTCCGGACGAAAGCGTAAAGGTAGGATTGGATTTATTAACATAAATCACCCAACTACCAAAAACACAAACAACACAACAAAAAGGCAAGCGAGCCTAAAACACATGAAGCTAATATTTAGCAGAAGCTATGGCATAGAACATGAACACTTACTTGGTCAGAACGTGACGTAAACAGTGTGACATAATCAATGAAGCCAGGACGAGTGATTAACAAAGGCGGACTTAAATAGTGATCTCATGATTAGCGACAGGTGTGATCCAAACAAATGAGGCAGGTGAAACTAATGAGTCGCCATGGTGACAAAATAAACAAGGAAGCGCAAACGGGAACTAAAGAAGTCCAAAACTAACAAAACATAACTAAACAAAACATGATCCGGACCACGGATCATGACAGTCGTGACTTATTTTGAGTTTTTTGGTGTTTTACTGTGTGTAGTTTTTTAGTTCTTGCCTTACGCTCCTATTTTGGTGGCTATTCCTTTTTTGTTGGTATTTTCCCGTAGCAGTTTCATGTTTTCCTTGAACGCTATTCCCCGCTATTTGTTTTCGCAATCAAGTTGTGCGGACGCTATTCTTCTTTGTGGGGTTGTTGATTGTCATGTCATGTAAGGATGTACATTGTGGACGGCATCTGCTCGACACGCTGTAAGTCTTTGCTGTCGTCCAGCATTCTGTTTTTGTTTACTTTGCAGCCAGATCAGTTTTAGTTTTGTTTTGCACAGCCATCCCTAAGCTTCAATGGCTTTTCTTAGCGGCACTCGCCTTTTGTTTATTTTTTGGTTAAAGTTTCAGATACCTTTTTACCTACATATTGTGATCACCACAAACCATGTTCCCGACATCTACAAAGCAATTAGCTACCTGCTGCCACCTACTGCTATGGAAGAGTATTACACGGTTACTCTGCCGAGCTCTAGACAGCACAGACACTCAACAAAGGCACATTTGCAGATTATAATTACTAGTTTGCAAAACATTTTTTTAACCCAATTAGGTGAAATGACATAATCTCCCACGGCACACCAGACTGTATCTCACGGCACACTAGTGTGCCACGGCACAGTGGTTGAAAAACACTGACTTAAAACAACCAACTTATTTGCTAAGGTTTCGGTTCATATGTGGTATTTTGACGGACATATCTGCTCAGTGACACACTTTATTCAACGCTAAAGGTAACCTATGGTGATGTTTCTGTTTTCTGGCGTATTACTCTTGGTGCCACGTTGAATAATCGTGTTAAACAATGTCAAAGCGTCAAATTATAAGGTTTATGCAATTGGGCATGAGCTTGCATGCAGTTATGGATGCCTCTGAATAGGGCTGCGCAATATGGTAAAAAAAAAATACCATGAATATTAGAAAATTGATGGATTTTCTTCCTATCATCCGATCTCAATTTTGTCACACACTTTTTCTTTTTTTTTTAATTAAAGGCGGATTGTCTCGTACATATTTGTACCGAGTACCGCATCCTTACTGTTTACTACTGCAGTAGCTTGTAACAGACATTTCCACCATGTTTGATTGAGGTAATGTATTACAACAACTGACAACTGTTCATATTTATAATTGTGTTTACTAGAGGTACAATGGTATAGGTAACCCACGCTATGGTCCGTAACTGCTTTTACAGCCACGCTTTTGCTTATTTTTCAGTACATTTTGTGGGGGTAAAGAGAACAACAAATATTTATTTTTTTTGTTTGCTTGTCATCACAAACATTCTGCAGTAAACAAAGTATCAGTAGCGTCCTGAATACTATAGGACCTTTATTTCAAGTTAACTTTTACTAAACAACACTTGAAAATGGTATATCATTTTTTGTATTCTTTAATTACTTTATCAGTGCTTATCACCAGTACTTTGGCAGACAACAAGCGGTGATCCAGATTGTGGAGTTTTTAAAACTCAAATTCTGTAACTTATATTGAATAAAAATACATTCAAGTGCAGTTGAAATTTGAGATACTGTAAAAAATAATTGTGTACCAACACATAAGCCAAATGTAATGATAATTTCAGGAACACAATATTTGTCTATCCACAAACAAACAACAAAAATAACATAACGTGTCTATCTGCAGAGTCTGAGTGGAATATTTTAAGACACATAAACAAAAAGTCTGATTAAACATATTCAGAGATAAAAATGCCTTTTCTGATGAAATTAGTGGGAGTGATTGTCCCAGTCGGGACCAATACAGTCACATAGATGTTCCTGCAAGTCCTCATTCGGGGCAAAAATTTGACAAATATACAACCTTACCTACTATAGATGGTGAGACAGAGACACAGTACATCTGCATATACTGTTAAAATATTTTACATAAATTAAAAAAAACTATTAAAAACAAGCAAAGACAACATTATTGAAAGGGAAGCCAATGTATACATTAAGTTATGCATTATGCTGATTTTTATGTAAAATATAAATCTAATACTGCTGTAGTTTTGTGGTGGAATGGTATAGATCAGGGGTCGGCAACCCGCGGCTCCGGAGCCGCATGCGGCTCTTTCACCACTCTGATGCGGCTCAGCTGCATACTTGCCGACCCCCACGATTTTCCCAGGAGACTTATGGATCTCAGTGCCACTCCTAGATAACTCCCAGGGAAAATATAATCCTATTTTCACTCTAATTACTAAATTGAGGGAGTGCCCTAATTGCACTGTGGTAATAGTTCCCTATAGCATTTACAAACAGCGTGCCAGCCCGGCCACATGTTGTATGTAGCTTTTACTTGCACACATAGGAGACAGCAAAGCATACTTACTCATCAGCCACACAGCTTACACTGACGGTAGCCGTATCAAACAACTTTAACATTGTTACGTTAAAAATATGCGCCACACTGTGAACCCACACCAAAAAAGAATGAAAAACACATTTCTGGAGAACATCCGCACCGTAACACAACATAAACACAACACAACCAATACCCAGAATCCCATGCAGCCCTAACTCTTCCGGTCTAGATTATACACCCCCGCTACCACCAAATCCCCCCACACATCAACCCCCCCTCCGTGCGTCGGTTGAGCGGAAGAGTTAGGGCTGCATGGGATTCTGGGTATTGATTGTGTTGTGTTACAGTGCAGATGTTCTCCAGAAATGTGTTTGTCATTCTTTTTTGGTGTGGGTTCAAAGTGTGGCGCATATTTGTAACATAACAGTGTTAAAGTTGTTTTATAAGGCTACCGTCAGTGTAAGATGTGTGGCTGCTGAGCTAGTACGCCTTGCTGTCACTTATGCGAGCAAGCTGAAACTGCATTCTACATGTGGTCGAGCAGGTACACTGTTTGGGCAGGCTGTAGAGGGCGCCAAAAGCAGTGCCATCACGCCCTGATATTCGGGAGCCTCCCGGAAAAAATGAGAGGGTTGGCAAGTATGACGCTATCAAGCGCCATTCATTCAAAACTCGCGGGCCGCACTAACATCAAATTTCCACATTAAAGTGCGTGCCGGTGCGTGTGTTGGAGACCCCTGGTTAACATAGCACAAAGCATTTAAGCTTTGTATGCAGTGTTTTTCATTTTAAATTTAAAATTTTTTTTTGTGGCTCCCATTAATTTCTTTAATTTGTGAAACTTGCCAAAATGGCTCTTTGAGTGGTAAAGGTTGCCGACCTCTGGTATAGATTTACCTATTGTTACGAGCGTAGAGGGATGTAACATCCTTGACTTGTAAGTAAAACATCTACAATGTCATGTACACATACTGAATGTTTTTGTTCAGACTAAGAACTCTCAAAGTCAAGTACTCTTGACTTTTCGGTGACAGTTCCACCTTTCAGCAGAACAATGATCCAAAGTGCACAATCAAGATATCAAAGCAGTGGCTTAAAGACAACTCTGACTGCCTCTGTGAAACGTACTTACAGGACTGTCTCAGAAAATTAGAATATTGAGATAAAGTTCTTTATTTTCTGTAATGCAATTAAAAAAACAAAAATGTCATACATTCTGGATTCATTAAACTGAAATATTGCAAGCCTTATATTATTTTAATATTGCTGATTATGGCATACAGCTTAAGAAAACTCAAAAATCCTATCTCAAAAAATTAGAATATTTCCTCAGACAAAGTAAAAAAAAAAAGATTTATAACAGCAAAAAAAAATCAAACATTTGAAAATGTCAATTAATGCACTCAGTACTTGGTTGGGAATCCTTTTGCACAGATTACTGCATAAATGGGGCTTGGCATGGAGGCAATCAGCTTGTGGCATTGCTGAGGTGTTATGGATGCCCAGGATGCTTCAATAGCTGCCTTTAGCTCATTTGCATTATTGGGTCTGGTGTCTTTCAGCTTCTTCTTCACAATACCCCACAAATTCTCTATGGGGTTCAGGTCAGGGGAGTTGGCAGGCCAATCGAGGACAGTAATGCCATGGTCATTACACCAGTTACTGGTGGTTTTGGCACTGTGGGCAGGTGCCAGATCATGCTGTAAAATGAAATCATCATCTCCATAGAGCTTTTCAACAGATGGAAGCATGTAGTGCTCTAAAATCTCTAGAAGCGTCTGACTTGGGCTAGAAAAGAAGCACTGGACAGTTGCAGAGTGGTCCAGAGTCCTGTTTTCAGACGAAAGCAAGTTTTGTAATTCATTTGGAAGTCAAGGGCCTAGAGTCTGGAGGAAGGCTGGAGAGGAGCAAAATCCAAGTTGCTTGCAATCCAGTGTGAAGTTCCCACAGTTAGCAGTGGTTTGGGGAGCCATGTCAGCTGCTGGTGTTGGTCCACTGTGTTTCATCAAGTCCAGAGTCAATGAAGCTGTGCACCAAGAGATTTTAGAGCACTACATGCTTCCATCTGTTGAAAAGCTCTAAGGAGATGATGATTTCATGTTACAGCATGATCTGGCACCTGCCCACAATGCTAAAACCACCAGTAACTGGTGTACTGACCATGGCATTACTGTCCTCGATTGGCCTGCCAACTCCCCTGACCTGAACCCCATAGAGAATTTGTGGGGTATTGTGAAGAAGAAGCTGAAAGACACCAGACCCAATAATGCAAATGAGCTAAAGGCCGCTATTGATGCATCCTGGGCATCCATAACACCTCAGCAATGCCACAGGCTGATTGCCTCCATGCCACGCCGCACTGATGGCAGTAATCCGTGCAAAATGATTCCCAACCAAGTACTGAGTGCATTAATTGACATTTTCAAATGCTTGATTTTGTTTTGCTGTTATAAATCCTTTCTTTTTACTTGGTCTGAGGAAATATTCTAATTTTTTTAGATATGATTTTTGAGTTTTCTTAAGCTGTATGCCATAATCAGCAATATTAAAATAATACAAGGCTTGCAATATTTCAGTTGATGTGTAATGAATCCGGAAGGTATGACATTTTTGTTTTTTTAATTGCATTACAGAAAATAAAGAACTTTATCACAATATTCTAATGTTCTGAGACAGTCCTGTATACAAGTGAAATATCTAAAGATGGCTGCACCATAGCTTCCAAGCAAACAGGATGGCACTCCAGAGATGCTGCAAAAGACTGCTCAAAGATATGTGTGCCAAGCTTGTGATTTTCCAAGAGATTTTAGGGTGTATTTGCTGGCAACACTGCATCAATAAAGTATTAACCAAAGGCTGTAGATACTTAATGTGCAAAATCCAAAACCAATGAAGTTGGCACGTTGTGTAAATCGTAAATAAAAACTGAATACAATGATTTACAAATCCTTTTCAACTTATATTTAATTGAATAGACTGCAAAGACAGGATACTTAACGTTCAAACTGGTAAACATTATTTTTTGCAAATATTAGCTCAGTTGGAATTTGATGCCTGCAACATGTTTCAAAAAAGCTGGCACAAGTGGCAAAAAAGACTGAGAAAGTTGAGGAATGCTCATCAAACACTTATTTGGAACATCCCACAGGTGAACAGGCTAATTGGGAACAGGTGGGTGTCATGATTGGGTATAAAAGCAGCTTCCATGAAATGCTCAGTCATTCACAAACAAGGATGGGGCGAGGGTCACCACTTTGTGAACAAATACGTGAGCAAATTGCCCAACAGTTTAAGAACAACATTTCTCAACCAGCTATCACAAAACAATTAGGGATTTCACCATCTATTGTTCGTGATATCACCAAACGGTTCAGAGAATCTGGAGAAATCACTACACGTAAGCGGCAAGGCCGAAAACCAACATTGAATGCCCGTGACTTTCGATCCCTCAGGCGGTACTGCATGAGTGTGACATCAGTGTGTAAAGGATATCACCACATGGGCTCAGGAACACTTCAGAAAACCACTGTCAGTAACTACAGTTGGTCGCTACATCCGTAAGTACAAGTTAAAACTCTACTACGCAAAGCAAAAGCCATTTATCAGCAACACCCAGAAACGCTGCAGGCTTCGCTGGGCCCGAGCTCATCTAAGATGGACTGATACGAA
Source organism: Entelurus aequoreus (assembly GCF_033978785.1). Lineage (NCBI taxonomy): Eukaryota > Metazoa > Chordata > Actinopteri > Syngnathiformes > Syngnathidae > Entelurus > Entelurus aequoreus. The sequence goes on along the minus strand of NC_084752.1, from coordinate 29,200,599 downwards.
GTGGAAAAGTGTTCTGTGGTCTGATGAGTCCACATTTCAAATTGTTTTTGGAAACTGTGGACGTTGTGTCTTCTGAAACAAAGAGGAAAAGAACCATCCGAACTGTTATAGGCACATAATTCAAAAGCCAGCATCTGTGATGGTATGGGGGTGTATTAGTGCCCAAGGCATGGGTAACTTACACATCTGTGAAGGCACCATTAATGCTGAAAGGCACATACAGGTTTTGGAGCAACATATGTTGTCATCCAAGCAACGTCTTTTTCATGGACGCCCCTGCTTATTTCAGCAAGACAATGCCAAGCCACATTCTGCACGTGTTACAACAGCGTGGCTCCGTAGTAAAAGAGTGCGGGTACTAAACTGGCCTGCCAGTAGTCCAGACCTGTCTCCCATTGAAAATGTGTGGCACATTATGAAGCCTAAAATACGACATGAGTGAGCAACTTAAGCTGCACATCAAGCAAGAATGCCAACTTTTTTCCAATGTGTTGCTGCCATTAAATTGTAAGTTAATTATTATTTGCAAAAAAAAAATATGTTTCTCAGTTCGAACATTAAATATCTTGTCTTTGCAGTTTATTCAATTGAATATAAGTTGAAAAGGATTTGCAAATCATTGTATTCCTGTTTTTATTTACCATTTACACAACGTGCCAAATTCACTGGTTTTGGGTTTTGTATATTACAAGTTGGTTATCCAAGAAATGCTAAGGGTGGCAATGGAATTGTAAAGCCGGATGCCTGTGTTGCTACCATTACAGGTAGTGAACAAATGTCTACCAAATTCTAGGACACATTTTGTGTCGGATGCCTATGTGTTTCTTGTAGATAGTAATGTCCCCATACCAGTTAACATTTTAAAAGATACATCTGATGCTACTGACAATGGAAATGATACACACATGAATTGTGTGGGATTATCTGCCGTGCCCATGCCGGTTTATAAATGGGGTTTGCATTGTGGATTGGTAGTTGGCAAAATGACAATCGGGGTAAAACCTCCACTGTCATTTTAGTAAATTATCTGGTTTGTGTGCAGTGACAAAGTCTATAGCCCATTTAGAACTTGATACATTATTTGAACTGCAACAAGGTCTATAGCCCATTTAGAACCTGAAACATGACTTGAACAGACTCAAATTGATGAAGAGGTGAACACACCAGATCCATCGTCTCTCGCGTATATCTGACAAGTGAACAGAGAGCTGATTCATCTTTGATGAAACGGTTTGATGTTCTAAGAGCTTAGGACAGCAGGGTGGATATCTGCTACATGATGGCTGGCTATTAAAGAAAATGGCTACCTCATAGTGAAGAGTACGCTGGCAAACCCTTCTTTCAGATTGCTACACCAGAGTGATCATAATCAGTCGAGGCATAAAGGAGAACACAAAACATATTTTTTTTGGGCCTCATTTAAAAAGTCATTGTGTATCAAAACTTGTCACACCTGCCAAATGACAGGGAATCCCAACCAGGTCGTCCAACCTGTTCCACTGTCGCCCATCTCCGCCTCAACACAACCGTTATATCTGTGTGACTCCAGGGCCTTGTTCAATGTCTGGTAGCCTATATTGGAGGACTGTGATGCGTCAGCGCAAAAGGTGTCCATCAACGTAGCTTCTTCACTCGATCACTGTCATCAAGCGGGGGTGTATTTGTCATCGCAAAGAGAAAAGGCTGTATTATTCACATAAAGTTGAAATGGATGAATAATTTCGTATGCAATCAAAAACGGTGTATCTTTTCACGAACACACACACAAGGAATGTGATTATGCCAAATTATGTATGACATTTGGCCAAATAACATGTTGTTTTGTGATGACTCAAGCTTTAAATCCCTCTTTTAGCTGAATGGCTTTGGTTAATCACATTATAATGGAATGGGGGAAAAAAATCTCATTAAATATATTAATCAGGGTTCGTACACCTTTTCCATGGCCAAATTCAAGCAGTTTTTAAGGACTTTCAAGATCAAATTTCCAGTTTTTACAGTACCCTTGAAAAGGTGAAAACCAGTTTGAATCAATCTTTGTTGTTTGAGGTCATCAAATGCTGTCTGTAGGAAAAATACGGAAAATCTGCCAAAACCTAAGTCTAACATTGAACCGGCAGTTATCATTAACTGACAGGGGCATAGCAAATGAAGCAGTGTTTCTGTAGACCAGGGGTCACCAACGCGGTGCCCGCGGGCACCAGGTAGCCCGTAAGGACCAGATGAGTAGCCCGCTGGCCTGTTCTAAAAATAGCTCAAATAGCAGCACTTATCAGTGAGCTGCCTCTATTTTTTAAATTGTATTTAATTACTAGCAAGCTGGTCTCGCTTTGCCCGACATTTTTAATTCTAAGAGAGACAAAACTCAAATAGAATTTGAATATCCAAGAAAATATTTTAAAGACTTGGTCTTCACTTGTTTAAATAAATTCATTATTTTTTTTTTACTTTGCTTCTTATAACTTTCAGAAAGACAATTTTAGAGAAAAAATACAACCTTAAAAATGATTTTAGGATTTTTAAACACATATACCTTTTTACCTTTTAAATTCCTTCCTCTTCTTTCCTGACAATTTAAATCAATGTTCAAGTAATTTTTTTTTTTTTATTGTAAAGAATAATAAATACATTTTAATTTAATTCTTCATTTTAGCTTCTGTTTTTTCGACAAAGAATATTTGTGAAATATTTCTTTAAACTTATTATGATTAAAATTCAAAAAAAATATTCTGGCAAATCTAGAAAATCTGTAGAATCAAATTTAAATCTTATTTCAAAGTCTTTTGAATTTCTTTTAAAATTTTTGTTCTGGAAAATCTAGAAGAAATAATGATTTGTCTTTGTTAGAAATATAGCTTGGTCCAATTTGTTATATATTCTAACAAAGTGTAGATTGGATTTTAACCTATTCAAAATATGTCATCAAAATTCTAAAAGTAATCTTAATCAGGAAAAATTACTAATGATGTTCCATAAATTATTTTTTTAATTTTTTCAAAAAGATTCGTATTAGCTAGTTTTTCTCTTCATTTTTTCGGTTGAATTTTGAATTTTAAAGAGTCGAAATTGAAGATAAACTATGTTTCAAAATTTAATTGTCATTTTTTTCGTGTTTTCTCCTCTTTTAAACCGTTCAATTAAGTGTAAATATCATTAATTGTTAATAATAACATAGAGTTAAAGGTAAATTGAGCAAATTGGCTATTTCTGGCAATTTATCTAAGTGTGTATCAAACTGGTAGCCCTTCGCATTAATCACTACCCAAGAAGTAGCTCTTGGTTTCAGAAAGGTTGGTGACCCCTGCTGTAGACTATTCAATGTCATTGGTGTTTGCAAACGTGTCTCCAGTTGTGTAGTTTTTCACATGTATTGTTCTTTTTACTGTTTCCATATGAGTTGGGAAATTGTGTTGGATGTAAATATAAACGGAATACAATGATTTGCAAATCATTTTCAACCCATATTCAGTTGAATATGCTACAAAGACAACATATTTGATGTTCAAACTGATAAACATTTTTTTTTTTTTGCAAATAATCATTAACTTTAGAATTTGATGCCAGCAACACGTGACAAAGAAGTTGGGAAAGGTGGCAATAAATACGGATAAAGTTGAGGAATGCTCATCAAACACTTATTTGGAACATCCCACAGGTGAACAGGCAAATTGGGAACAGGTGGGTGCCATGATTGGGTATAAAAGTAGATTCCATGAAATGCTCAGTCATTCACAAACAAGGATGGGGCGAGGGTCACCACTTTGTCAACAAATGCGAGAGCAAATTGTTGAACAGTTTAAGAAAAACCTTTCTCAACCAGCTATTGCAAGGAATTTAGGGATTTCACCATCTACGGTCCGTAATATCATCAAAGGGTTCAGAGAATCTGGAGAAATCACTGCACGTAAGCAGCTAAGCCCGTGACCTTCGATCCCTCAGGCTGTACTGCATCAACAAGCGACATCAGTGTGTAATGGATATCACCACATGGGCTCAGGAACACTTCAGAAACCCACTGTCAGTAACTACAGTTGGTCGCTACATCTGTAAGTACAAGTTAAAACTCTCCTATGCAAGGCGAAAACCGTTGATCAACAACACCCAGAAACGCCGTCGGCTTTGCTGGGCCTGAACTCATCTAAGATGGACTGATACAAAGCGGAAAAGTGTTCTGTGGTCTGACGAGTCCACATTTCAATTTGTTTTTGGAAACTGTGGACGTCGTTTCCTCCGGACCAAAGAGGAAAAGAACCATCTGGATTGTTATAGGCGCAAAGTTGAAAAGCCAGCATCTGTGATGGTATGGGGGTGTATTGGTGCCCAAGACATGAGTAACTTACACATCTGTGAAGGCGCCATTAATGCTGAAAGGTACATACAGGTTTTGGAGCAACATATGTTGCCATCCAAGCAACGTTACCATGGACGCCCCTGCTTATTTCAGCAAGACAATGCCAAGCCACGTGTTACATCAACGTGGCTTCATAGTAAAAGAGTGCGGGTACTAGACTGGCCTGCCTGTAGTCCAGACCTGTCTCACATTGAAAATGTGTGGCACATTATGAAGCCTAAAATACCACAACGGAGACCCCCGGACTGTTGAACAACTTAAGCTGTACGTCAAGCAAGAATGGGAAATAATTCCACCTGAGAAGCTTAAAAAATGTGTCTCCTCAGTTCCCAAACGTTTACTGAGTGTTGTTAAAAGGAAAGGCCATGTAACACAGTGGTGAACATGCCCTTTCCCAACAACTTTGGCACGTGCTGCAGCCATGACATTCTAAGTTAATTATTATTTGCAAAAAAAAAAAAAAGTTTATGAGTTTGAACATCAAATATGTTGTCTTTGTAGTGCATTCAATTGAATATGGGTTGAAAAGGACTTGCAAATCATTGTATTCCGTTTATATTTACATCTAACACAATTTCCCAACTCATATGGAAACGGGGTTTGTACAAACACTCAATGACAATGAACAGCGCGGATTGATTCACACCGTATTTGTGCTTGTAAACTGCAAAATGTGATATAAATACACGCACCCTCAAAATTTCAATTTTACTCATGTATTAACAAAACTGTATTACATTAATATAAGGATAATAAATTAAAGGAACATATTTTGTTTGTTTCACACCACCTCAGTCACCTTTCATTAAGCATATCTAGCCTTATAACTGTGGCTATGATAACAAAGTAAAAAAAAGACAAATGTTAACTTTTTCTGCTTTCACTGAGGTAGCCAGACAAGTTAAGTAGACAACAAAAATAATAGAGCAAGAAATGCATACAACCATGTTGTGTAAAAACTACAAAATCATTCATATTATAGGCCTACTGAAATGAATTTTTTTTATTTAAACGGGGATAGCAGATCCATACTATGTGTCATACTTGATCAACTCGGGTTATTGCCATATTTTTGCTGAAAGGATTTAATAGAGAACAACGACGATAAAGATCGCAACTTTTGGTATCTGATTAAAAAAAGCCTTGCCCCTACCGGAAGTAGCGTGACGTAGTCAGTTGATAACCTCCTCATATTTCCCTATTGTTTTCAATGCAGCTAGAACGATTCGGACCGAGAAAGCGACGATTACCCCATTAATTTGAGCGAGGATGAAAGATTTGTGGATGAGGAACGTTAGAGTTAAGGACTAGAATGCAGTGCAAGACATATCTTTTTTCGCTCTGACCGTAACTTAGGTACAAGCTCGCTCATTGGATTCCACACTCTCTCCTTTTTCTATTGTGGATCACGGATTTGTATTTTAAACCACCTCGGATACTATATCCTCTTGAAAATGAGAGTCGAGAACGCGAAATGGACATTCACAGTGACTTTTATCTCCACGACAATACATCGACGAAACACTTTAGCTACGGAGCTAACGTGATAGCATCGTGCTTAACTGCAGATAGAAACAAAATAAATAAATCCCTGACTGGAAGGATAGACAGAAGATAAACAATACTATTAAACCAGGGACATGTAAGTACACGGTTAATGCTTTCCAGCCTGGCGAAGCTTAACAATGCTGTTGCTAACGACGCCATTGAAGCTAACTTAGTATAACGGGACCTTACAGAGCTATGATAAAAACATTAGCGCTCCACCTACGCCAGCCAGCCCTCATCTGCTCATCAACACCCGTGCTCACCTGCGTTCCAGCGATCGACGGAAGGACGAAGGACTTCACCACGATCATCCGTGCGGTCGGTGGCTAGTGTCGGCTACCGCGTCTGCTGTCCGAGTCAAAGTCTTCCTGGTTGTGTTGCTGTAGTCTGCCGCTAATACACCGATCCCACCTACAACTTTCTTCTTTGCAGTCTTCATTGTTCATTAAACAAATTGCAAAAGATTCACCAACACAGATGTCCAGAATACTGTGGAATTTTGCGGTGAAAACAGAGCTGTTTGTATTGGGATACAATGTGTCCCAATAATTCCGCTTCAACCATTGACGTCACGCGCATACGTCATCATCCAAAGACGTTTTCAACCGGAAGTTTAGCAGGAAATTTAAAATTGCACTTTATAAGCTAGCCCGGCCGTATTGGCATGTGTTGCAATGTTAAGATGTCATCATTGATATATAAACTATCAGACTGCGTGGTCGGTAGTAGTGGGTTTCAGTAGGCCTTTAACTCAGCTCTAAGTTGTGAAAAAGGTTACAAATTATAAATTACATAACTTTCACAGTACAAACAAGTCCAATAATGGACTAATAATTTCCATCCAATGTTCATTAAAACGACAACCTCCCGGTATGATGGACCGATGCATGTAAGACCAAGCGTGTAGCTTTCATTTTTAAGGAAACATATTTTATTTTTTCCCATTTAATAATTTGCCTATTGAGTCGGACTGCCGAGAAATATGATGAACATTTCCAAGAATTTACAAGCACTTCACCCAAAATTCAAGCATTTTTCAAACCTTGAAAACACAACATTAAAATCCAAGCATTTTCAAGGTTTTTAAGCGCCCATACGAACCCTGATTAATATACTGAGCCATTTGTATGACAAGTTGAGTCAGCAGCAATATATTGTTTGTTGCTGCATAAATGATGTACGAGATGTGCTTCAATGTCGTCTACAGTCTGTACTTCCAGAAAGAACATGCACTCTTTTGTAACTATGTAATTGCAACTAACAATACAGGGCCGTGACACCACATGTTTTAATATTTCATGGACATTTTAATTATGGAAACATTTTTAATCTCTTAATTGGAGGTAGAATGATCCACTTTGGAAATGTGCTATTGTTGGATCTCTCGGGACATCATAGCTACCATCTATTATGCTAAGTATTCAACTAGTATGCCACCACCTTCACACATACTTGAAGAAATTACCCTGGAGTGCCATGTTTTCTCCTTAAATGGTACTAAGAATTTGAGCCAAATGGTTCATTTGTTTCCCTTCATGTTGCCTCTCATGTTGGAAAATCACTTCAATGCGTTTGGGCCAAACAAATAAGCTGTGTGGCCTGTAGTGAAAAATGGCTGAATAAAGTCCTTTACTGATGGTTGTTTGGTACAGCGAACAAAGGTGGACAAAGAATGTTGGCATTCATAGTGAGCACAAACTTACCTTTGGGGAACGTTTGTCATTTGTGAAATATATTATATCATGCTTTTGGTAGTGTCAGTGATGTGCAGGTTACTCACTTTTTATAGGGGAACTGCACTTCTTTTGGAATTTTGCCTATCATTCACAATCATTATAACAAACAAGAAGACAAACGTTTTTGGTTTTTTTTCTCTCTTTCTAACATTAAAAAATGGCCTCGTTTTTGGTGGCTAGCAATGCAGCTAATGGGAGCAATCAATTCGACCACTAAATCACTTTAAAATTGCAATAAAAAAAAACGTCAACAATACTTTATTTACGTTCCGTGACCTGTATAAAAACTTAACTGTAGCTACATTGGTTTTGTAAGAGCAAACAATGAGGAACCCTTTTTCTAGCGTACTAACACATCGAGGGCAGCACGGTGGTACAGGGGTTAGTGTATAATAACTTAACTGTAGCGACATTGGTTTTGTAAGAGCAAACAATGAGGAACTCTTTTTCTAGAGTACTAACACATCGGTGGGTAAGGGGTTAGTGCGTGTGCCTCACAATACGAAGGTCCTGGGTTCGATCCTCGGAATCTTTCTGTATGGAGTTTGCATGTTCTCCCCGTGACTGCGTGGGTTCCCGCCGGGTACTCCGGCTTCCTCCCGCCTCCAAAGACATGCACCTGGGGATAGGTTGATTGGCAACACTAAATTGGTCCCCTGTGTGTGAATGTGAGTGTGAATGTTGTCTGTCTATCTGTGTTGGCCCTGTGATGAGGTGGCGACTTGTCCAGGGTGTACCGTGCCTTCCGCCCGAATGCAGCTGAGATAGGCTCCAGCACCCCCCGCAACCCCAAAAGGAACAAGCGGTAGAAAATGGATGGATGGATGGATGGACTAACACAGGGGTCGGCAACCTTTACCACTCAAAGAGCCATTTTGACACGTTTCACAAATTAAAGAAAACAATGGGAGCCACAAAACTCTTTTGAAATTTAAAATGAAATAACACTGCATACAAAGTTTTATTTTGCTTTGTGCTATGTATAAACAAGGGGTCTCAGACACGCGGCCTGTGATACATTATTTTGCGGCCCGCACCTTAATATGGAATTTTAATGTTAGTGCGGCCCGCGAGTTTTATATGAATGGCGCTTGCCAGCGTCATACTTGCCAACCTTCCCGATTTTTCCGGGAGATTCCCGTAATTCAGGGCTACTATCCTCTCAAATTTCTTCTGATTTTCACCCAAACAACACTAATAAGGGGCGTGCCGTAATGGCACTGCCATTAGCGCCCTCTACAGCCTGTACTAAAAGCGTGCCAGCCCGGCTACATGTTGTACGCGGCCTCTGCCTGCTCACATAAGTGACTGCAAGGCATACTTGATCAACAGCCATACAGGTTACACTGAGGATGGCCGTATAAACAACTTTAACACTCTTACTAATATGCGCCACAATGTGAACCCACACCAAACAAGAATGACAAACACATTTTGGGAGAACATCCACACTGTAACACAACATAAACACAACAGAACAAATACCCAGAATCCCATGCATCCCTAACCCTTCCGGGCTACATTATACACCCCCGCCCCTCCGTGCGTCGGTTGAGGTGGGCGGGGTTGAGGTGGGCGAGGTTGGGGGGGCGGGGATTGGTGGTATCGGGGGTGTATAATGTAGCCCGGAAGAGTTGGGGATGCATGGTATTCTGGGTATTTGTTCTGTTGTGTTTATGTTGTGTAACGGTGCGGATGTTCTCCCAAAATGTGTTTGTCATTCTTGTTTGGTGTGGGTTCACATTGTGGCGCATATTAGTAAGAGTGTTAAAGTTGTTTAAATCGCCACTCTCAGTGTAACCTGTATGGCTGTTGACCAAGTATGAGTTGCAGTCACTTACGTGTGTAGGCTAAAACCCCATACAACATGTGATAGTATGGTGAAAAAAGCTGACGCGACGACAGGTTGTAAAGGATGCTAAAGTCAGGGGCACGCCCTCACTATTGTTGTCCTGGTGAAAATCGGAGATTGGTTACCCCGGGAGATTTTCGGGAGAGGCACTGAAATTCGGAAGTCTCCTGGAAAAATCGGGGGGGTCGTCAAGTATGCAGCTGAGCCGTGGGTTGCCGACCCCTGGACTAACACATCTACGTCAGCACAAAACGCGTTTGAGTTTGTAATGCACAACGGTGCGATAGGACAACAATCTGTACTGACTGAAAAACATGAACAACAGTATCTGTAAAGTATGAGCCGAGATGTTTTGTTTTGTTTGTGCGCAGCGAGCCAGACAGCGTATGTACTGTAGTTGTAATAACACGCATGACGACGTGCTGCGTGTTATTACATGATAGATATTAAAGTGTGACTCACTCGATTGTTTGATGTTGGCCGGGGAAGTTTCCTGTTGATTTTGGGTAAGTAATCCATTTGTGTCAAAATAGCATGGGTTTAAGTTCCACATTTTGCAGCTTTGATTCACTTTCTCATCACTCTCTCGGCTTCCGTCTGCGCCAATGTCTCATTCTAAGCGCTTCATTAATCGAATGATTACTGGAGTAAGTTTTAATGGAAAATAGGTTGTTACCATATTTTCCGGATTATACATTTCTCCAACGCTTCATACCCTGCGGCTTATGAAACGGTGCGGCTCATTTCGGGATTTTTCTTCGCTAGTGGCAATAATGTTTTGAATTTAACATAATTTTCATATTACGCCGACAAAGACACAGAAAAGGTGTGTTGTTGTTTGTGCTACGGCACCATCTTTTGGACGAGTTCGCTCACTGCAGGTGCTGCGGGTTGACAATATACTTCCTGTTTGGCGCCAGACGTATATTATTCGTCTATAGTGTTTCTGCTGGTATGGATTCCTCACTCAAAGCAACGTTTGTAAGTTTTATAATACAACAAACAATTTATACTTACTCAACCGTCCAATGTGTGATGTCTGTAGGAGTGTTTTATGCACATTTGTACGTGCTATCATCGTGTAATCAAGGTAGCGTCAGTAGCATTAGCGAATATGCCAACTACAGATGTCCGATAATGGCTTTTTTGCCGATATCCGATATTCCGATATTGTCCAACTCTTAATTACAGTCGTGGAATTAACACATTATAATGCCTAATTTTGTTGTGATGCCCCGCTGGATGCATTAAACAATGTAACAAGGTTTTCCAAAATAAATCAACTCAAGTTATGGAAAAAAATGCCAACATGGCACTGCCATATTTATTATTGAAGTCACCAAGTGCATTATTTTTTTTAACATGCCTCAAAACAGCAGCTTGGAATTTGGGACATGCTCTCCCTGAGAAAGCATGAGGAGGTTGAGGTGGGCGGGGTTGGGGTGGGGGGTGTATATTGTAGCATCCCGGAAGAGTTAGTGCTGCAAGGGGTTCTGGGTATTTGTTCTGTTGTGTTTATGTTGTGTTACGGTGCAGATGTTCTCCCGAAATGTGTTTGTCATTCTTGTTTGGTGTGGGTTCACAGTGTGGCGCATATTTGTAACAATGTTAAAGTTTTTTATACGGTCATCCTCAGTGTGACCTGTATGGCTGTTGACCAAGTATGGGTTGCATTCACTTGTGTGTGAAAAGCCATAGATATTATGTGATTGGGCCGGCACGCAAAGGCAGTGCTTTCAAGGTTTATTGGCACTCTGTACTTCTCCCTGCGTCCGTGTACACAGCGGCGTTTTATAAAGTCATCCATTTTACTTTTTGAAACCGATACCGATAATTTCCGATATTACATTTTAAAGCATTTATCGGCCGATAATATCGGACTGCCGATATTATTGGACATCTCTAATGCTAACATGTTTACAAATGTCTTTGTTAGTATCATTAACTTACAATGGCATTCTTTTTGTATCAGTTTTGTAAATTCACCAAAACTACACTGTGGAATTATTGAGTCTATTTACCTGATTGGAGAGCTAGCTTCCGCAGCTAATGGTCCTACCCACATTTGAAAATGAGTGATGAGAAATATAAGCATCCACAGCATGGGGCATACTTTACATCTTACTCCTTGTTTTACTTATTACTCATTTACTTCATATCTCATCTGAATGTGTAGATGTGGTGTAAATAAAGATGAAAAACAAAATAAGTGTAAGCTGAATACTTAAGTTCTCTACTTACTTCGCCTCTTGCCGACATCTCCCTTGGAGGTAGCAGCTTCGTTCAGTAGCACCATTCCCATGGTGATTGCAGCATCTGGAGAATGGTTGTCAAGGAAACTATACACTCCTATAGTTTAACCCAAGAGGAACCAGTGCAAACATTCTAAGTGTCGCAACATTGTCGCACAAGAGTATGGGTCAAAAGGCACATTCCTGTTGAAAAGTACCAACCGCACACACATTAATGGCAATTGTAGTTGAAACCATACCCTGAAAATAGTATGATGCAAGTGTTTTTTCTCCAGAAAGACTGAAAAGGGAATGATTACGCTGTGACTCATCTTACCTTCAATCAATCAATCAATCAAAGCCTACTTAAAAAGCCCTTAATCACAAATGTCCCAAAGGGCTGCATAAGCCACAACGACATCCTTGGCTCAGATCTCAAAATAGGGCAAGAAAAAAAACTCAACCCAATGGGAACCAGAAGCCCTGGAAGAGACCGCATATGTGGGGACCCACCCACCTAGGTCACCGATGCAATGGATGCCGAGTGGATATGGTTAATAACACATCAAGGGATCCTCTCACATGTAGACAAGTCAGGGCGCCAAAACATCACCGACTGATGCACAAGGAGTGGTCCACCCCCAGGTCCTGACTTCGTAATGTAATAAGTTACAACAGGGGCCTGCAACCCAAAATGTTGAGCCGTATTGGAGCAAAAATACAAAAAACAAATCGGTGTGGAGCCGCAAAAAATGAAAAGCCGTGTATAAGTCTCATAATAATATATATATTAGCTATAATAGCCTACTATCGAAATGACTATGTGTCGCAGGGTGAAGCAAATCTTTGTTGACATAAATGTTCAAATGTAATCGTTATTCTACACATTTTTACAACATTAGAAACCATTAGTAAATCAGAGGCTACTCAGAAGGTGAGATAACTCCTGGAAATAAATGGCTTTTAATGGCCAAAGGTATAGATGTGTGAGTCCAAGTTAAAGGAAACGACAGAGTGTCTTCTTTTAAATAGATGTATTACAATCTTTGACAAGCTAGGTAACGTTTGCTGTGGTCTGGAACAACATGGCACACAAACAACTATCTGTAATGCAGCCAATATTACATACAGATAATGTGTCATGAGACATGCAGATATAAATTATATACAAATAGGATAAAAGTAAAGGATATTAAATGAGCTCAAATATACCTACAAATGAGGCAGAATGATGCAATATGTACATATAGTTAGCCTAAATAGCATGTTAGCATCGATTAGCTTGCAGTCATGCACTGACCAAATATGCCTGATTAGCACTCCAACAAGTCAATAACATCAACAAAGCACACCTTTGTACATTCACGCACAGTATGAAACTTTTGGTGGACAAAATGAGACAAAGAAGGAGTGGAAGATTTTACATGTAAACAAACTGTTGCGTCACAGTCCACACTACGGTGAGTTCAAGAACCGCCGAAGTTAGTAGGACAAAACGTTGTTCACCAAATACTCTCATCAGTGAAGCATACACACAAACACATTAAACAGTGGGCTTTCTAACAATTGGGAATGTTTGTGTCATGTTTGTCCTCAAAGAAAAAACATACTAAAACAGAAACATTATTTTCCCCCCACCTTTTTTCATTATCAATCCATTTTTAAAAATGCTCCAGGGAGCCACTAGGGTGGCGCTAAAGAGCCGCATGCAGCTCGAGAGCTGCGGGTTGCTGACCCCTGAGTTACAGCTACAAACTACATCTCCCAAAAAGCAATTGAGTTAATTAGTTGCAATTTGAGCTGTTTTTTTTTTTGTTTTTTTTTGCAATGGCTGGAAATTGGTTACATCGCTAATTTGGACTATGATTCTGAAATGCACTTTAAGTGGAGGCAATAACACATCAAATAAGGATATGAATAGAGAGAAAAGGAAGTTGACCATTGGTAAGCATATGTATCTCTGTAGCAGGTGCGAACTTGAATCCTGTTATTTCTTATGGGGACAAACAATCGTTTTATTAGCACCACACATAGAGAAGTGTAAAGGTGCAAGTACACACGACTGCACGGGCAGACAGAGAAGTAGTCAAACACCAGCAGAAATTCTACTTCAAACAAGTAAACAGGCACAGCCTATTATTGGCGGTTGAATTGAGAACAAATGAAACATGGAGGTTGGACAAGAACAATCTTTCGCTTTTATATTGTCTGTTTATGTAGCCAAGCAGGTAGCCTCCCTGTGGAGACTACAATCTGATGGTGCTTTCATTCCCCAAAAACTAATGCGGCAGACAGGAGAATTTGTATATGCTATCACACACGGAAAAAAGGTGCGTCCTAAGTGGTGTGTGAAGAGCAAATGAAGAAACAAACCTCGCGGGTTGAATTGAATACATTTGCAGACCAAATGAGCTGCTGTACACTGCAGAGGTTTTTGTTTTTTAATTGATTTGCAATTTGCTGCAGACTAACATTGGCAAAAGGATACTCAGGAGAAGGATGATGTGAGACTCTGCCACGAACTGAGCCTGACTGCTGCCATGAATGTAACTCTGTAAAAGAAACACACACAGACAAAGTAAAGACTAAGTTGTACAAGCAAAAAAGGACTGAAACATATTGGGTTCAGATCAGGGGACTAACTTGACAATGGTAGGAATATTCAAATTAAGAGATATTCTTCATGACAAAGCTTTAATTTTCAAATGACAAATACCTCTGAACACATTTACCTGCAGTACCAAAAGTCGAGTAAGTACGTAATTGTGTGTGTCTAAATATTTGGAACAGCTCAAAACACATGGCCGTTGAACTCCACTGCAAACTATACTAACAAGGAGCATGCATATTAGATTGAAAATTTGCATGAATATCAATTTAAAATTTTCATGAATATAAATTTAAGGCACTATTTTGACACAGCTCTTGTAATGGATATCAGTATACAGGACTGTCTCAGAAAATTTGAATATTGTGATAAAAGTTCTTTATTTTCTGTAATGCAATTAAAAAAACAAAAATGTCATACATTCTGGATTCATTACACATCAACTGAAATATTGGAAGCCTTTTATTATTTTAATATTGCTGATTATGGCATACAGCTTAAGAAAACTCAAAAATCGTATCTCAAAAAATTAGAATATTTCCTCAGACAAAGTAAAAAAAAAAGATTTATAACAGCAAAACAAAATCAAACATTTGAAAATGTAAATTAATGCACTGAGTACTTGGTTGGGAATCCTTTTGCACGGATTACTGCATCAATGCGGACTGGCATGGAAGCAATCAGCCTGTGGCATTGCTGAGGTGTTATGGATGCCCAGGATGCTTCAATAGCGGCCTTTAGCTCATTTGCATTATTGGGTCTGGTGTCTTTCAGCTTCTTCTTCACAATACCCCACACATTATCTATGGGGTTCAGGTCAGGGGAGTTGGCAGGTCAATCGAGGACAGTAATGCCATGGTCAGTACACCAGTTACTGGTGGTTTTGGCACTGTGGGTAGGTGCCAGATCATGCTGGAAAATGAAATCATCATCTCCATAGAGCTTTTCAACAGATGGAAGCATGTAGTGCTCTAAAATCTCTAGAAGCGTCTGACTTGGGCTAGAAAAGAAGCACTGGACAGTTGCAGAGTGGTCCAGAGTCCTGTTTTCAGACGAAAGGAAGTTTTGTTTTTCATTTGGAAGTCAAGGGGCTAGAGTCTGGAGGAAGGCTGGAGAGAAGCAAAATCCAAGTTGCTTGAAATCCAGTGTGAAGTTCCCACAGTCAGCAATGTTTTGGGGAGCCACGTCAGCTGCTGGTGTTGGTCCACTGTGTTTCATCAAGTCCAGAGTCAATGCAGCTGTGTACCAAGAGATTTTAGAGCACTACATGCATCTGTTGAAAAGCTCTATGGAGATGACAATTTCATTTTCCAGCATGATCTGGCACTTGCCCACAGTGCCAAAACCACCAGTAACTGGTGTACTGACCATGGCATTGCTGTCCTCGATTGGCCTGCCAACTCCCCTGACCTGAACCCCATAGAGAATTTGTGGGGTATTGTGAAGAAGAAGCTGAAAGACACCAGACCCAATAATGCAAATGAGCTAAAGGCCGCTATTGAAGCATCCTGGGCATCCATAACACCTCAGCAATGCCACAGGCTGATTGCCTCCATGCCACGCCGCATTGATGCAGTAATCCGTGCAAAAGGATTCCCAACCAAGTACTGAGTGCATTAATTGACATTTTCAAATGTTTGATTTTGTTTTGCTGTTATAAATCTTAATTTTCTGAGACAGTCCTGTAGATCAGTGGTTCTCAAACTTTTTTCACCAAGTACAACCTCAGAAAAAACCTTGCGCTGCGAGCACCACTATAATGACCAGTATTAAAATACATCGGCATACTAGGCCTAAGAATTCATTAAAACAAGGCAGAGTGTCAGGCTTGTTTCTGACAGTTTGGTCATGTTTGGGTTTTCCTGTTTTGGTGTTTTAATTCCTGTTCAGTGCTATTTCTAGTTTCTACTGCCAGTGTTAAGAATCACTTCGTGTCCAGGTGCTCTTGTTTTGTCAGTATTTCCTGTTTGGTCCCTGTGTTTTGAAGCACCTTTACTTTATGTCCCATGTCCTGCCAGCACACATTAAATCATTAAGTATTATATTTAGTTCCACCTGGGTCCCTCCTTCAGTGCAATTTTTGTTTGTTCCCTGCTTCCTGTGACTATTAAATGAGTTTTACTTGCATTCCGCCTGCTATCTCTGCATTCTCGGGGTCACGCTGCTAGCAACGCTCACCAAAACCTGAACACAGATGTTTTATTTAATAAGTACTGTAACGTACATACACTGCACAAGCATCATGAACAATGATACTTCATATACGGTACACATTTACAGACTTCTATGGCGTACCACTAGATGGAACCCCTGTATCACTAGTGGTAGACGTGCCACCGTTTGAGAATCACTGATACAGATAATATCTTTCATTGTCAGATTGGAAGCATGGTGGGTTAGTGCTAGCACGTCTGCCTCATAGAAAGAAGATCCGGGTACTACGGATTCCTCCCACATTCTCCCCAAAAAACATGCAAGCTACAGTAGGTTTTGGTACCGGTACCAAAATGCATATCGATACTATTCAAATAGAGGAAACTATGAAAAATGTCAATATTGGCTTTATTTTAACAGCAAATCTTACAATACAATAAACATATGTTTCCTATTGCAGTCAAACAACTATTTTACAAGGTTAAAATATAAATTAAAGGGCATTAAACACATTGGGATTTTCTTGTTGCACTCAAAGAACAATTTTCCATATTACATATAGTCTGTCATAATCAAGGATAAGATTAGAATATAATAACAAGCTTTATTGACATTATATTACCATATTTTCTGGACCATAGGGCGCACCGGATTATAAGGCGCATTAAAGGAGTCATATTATTATTTTTAATTTTTTAAATGTAAAACACTTACATAACATGTAATGGTGGTTCTTTGGTCGAAATGTTGCATAGATTATGTTTTACAGATCATCTTCAAGCCGCTTTCTGACAGTCGCTTCAGGATGCGCCGTTTTGTGGGCGGTCTTATTTACGTGGCACACCTTCGACAGCGTCTTCTCCCAGTCATCTTTTTTGTAGCGGTATAGCGTGCAAGGACGGGAGTGGAAGAAGTGTCAAAAGATGGAGCTAACTGTTTTATTGACATTCAGACTTTACTTCATATCAATAACGGAGCAGCATCTCCTCATCCGTGGTTCATTAGTGCAATAACGCCAGAAATATATCTTATGTAAAACCGTCCGACCGGAACTCTCTAAGAACTAAAGTTCCTTGGGAGGATAATGTAAACTCACTACACCGGTATGTTTTAACGCTTTCATGGCAAGTTTACTGACAGGTATAAGTAAGAACTTTAAAGTACTTTATATTAGAAATGGCAACAGCGGAGGATGAATGTCCCATAAGAAGAAGATAGGGAAAAAGAAGCTTAACGACTATGGCGTGGGCACAAACTACAAAGGCGGACGCGCACAATTTTTCAGGACTAATGCAGATCCCAAATACAGATCAGCAGGTACCAGAAAGCAAGAAAAGTTGCTTTTGCATAATATTGCGAAACAAAACGCCAGATAATATGTCTTACCTTATACACACACCATAATAATACTCGTATGTTGAAGCATAATACAATCCATCAAGCGGTGTGGCTTCTTTGCTCACCAAAGTCGTACTAAAACATTTTGATAGATTTTTGAGCACCGTGTGTAATGTTCTATATTTTCAATGGAACATATACAATGTTGGTGTTGTTTACTTGAGTCATATTGCAGTCTACACATATCTCTTATATTTCACAGCCATCTACTGGTCACACTTTCTTATTTAACCATGTACTAAATAAAATAGCTTCGAGGTCGGTAAGCAAAACCAGAAGTATTCCGTACATTAGGCGCACAGGGTTATAAGGTTAACTGTCAAGTTTTGAGAGAAAAAAATATATTTTAAGTGCGCCTTATAGTCCGGAAAATACGGTAAATGCTTCATGATTTATGGTTGCCACTCCTGGTCTGTGCTTTAAGAAAAATACAATTATTAGTAAATACTAAAAACAAAACTATGGATAAATGTACACAGATAAGACATGTAGCAGGTAAAAAACACATTTGGTAAAGATAAAACACAAATTGTAGCAATTTGTTACAAAATTCAGTCATTTCACTTGCATTAGTTGACGCTAATTGGGCGGTTTTAACTCCGCTAATATTTGGCATCAAGCCAAGCAGCTGTGTGCGCGTCTATGTATCTACATGTGCACAACAGAGAAGCTAGTTTACTTATGAGAGTAGCGTATGTGTGTTTGCGAGAATGGCAACTTGTTGGCTGAATGACGTCAGTGGGTGATTGAAGAGAGAGAGGGAATGAATTTGAATTTTCTATCTAACAGAGTGTAATGGGGGGTCTGCCCACTCAAATAACCAAACGTGGCTTCTTGGTCAATAAAAGGTTCCAAAAACCTATTCAATAAATCCATCCTAACTTTACTGATGTCAATCAATGAGTGACGGAACAGAGGCAGAAAGAAAGACAAAGTGGAAGTCATGTGGAAATGAGAAAACGAATGAATGGAGGTGTGGTAGTCCTTTCAGCCTTCACACATTATTAGCACCTCGGTTTACAGCACATCTAAGGTCTGCTTCTCCACATGACTGCCCCCGTGTTCATTCTTTTTCCTATCAGACACGGATGAGGACGGAAAGATGAATACAGATGACAAAGAAGGAGGAGTAAAAGGGCGGACAGATTTTCCTTGCTTGGCTGGTGAGAAATTACGAATGTTTGCACTTGAAAGAAGACGTACAGACGGCAAAGACTGAAGCTGATACGTTTGTCTTTCCGACACACAGTGTTGTCTTGCACAAGCCGGGGCTTAGAATTATTATCGAGATGCCTTTCTTACTCTTTAACCAACAGAGCACTCATTTAATAGCAAAATAACAAAAGGCGAGAGGCTTAGACTTGTTTGAGTCTTCCGATAATTAGCTGTGGAGTGCTGGTAAAATTGTTGCAGTGGCAGAGTAATAAAAATGTATTAACGTATTATTTTCGGGACTCCCTATGTCTAGCATTAAAAGATTACAGCTGGTACAAAATGTGGCTGCTAGACTTTTGACAAGAACAAAAAAGTTTGATCATATTACGCCTATACTGGCTCACTTGCGCTGGCTTCCTGTGCACTTAAGATGTGACTTTAAGGTTTTAATACTTACGTATAAAATACTACACGGTCTAGCTCCAGCCTATCTTGCTGATTGTATTGTACCATATGTCCCGGCAAGAAATCTGCGTTCAAAGAACCCCGGCTTATTAGTGATTCCCAGAGCCCAAAAGAAGCCTGCGGGCTATAGAGCGTTTTCTATTCGGGCTCCAGTACTCTGGAATGCCCTCCTGGTAACAGTTAGAGATGCGACCTCAGTAGAAGCATTTAAGTCCCATCTTAAAACTCATTTGTATACGCTAGCCTTTAAATAGACCCCCCTTTTTGACCAGTTGATCTGCCGTCTCTTTTCTGCTCTGCCCCCCTCTCCTGCATGGAGAGGTTATTAGGTGACCACAGATGATTTGCTAACTGTTCAAAGTCGGGACCCGGGGTGGACCACTCATCTGTGTATCAGTTGGGGACGTCTCTGCGCTGCTGACTTGTCTCCACTCAAGATGATCCCCTGCTGGCCCCACTATGGACTGGACTCTCACACTATTAAGTAGATCCACTCGACGTCCATTGCACCGGTCGCCAGGGGATGGGGGTCCCCACATCTGCGGTCCCGTCCAAGGTTTCTCATTGTATCCAATTGGGTTGAATTTTTAATTGCCCTGATGTAGGATCTGAGCCAAGGATTTCTTTGTTGCTTGTGCAGCCCTTTGAGACACTTGTGATTTAAGGCTATATAAATAAACTTTGATTGATTGATTGATTGAAAAACAATAATCTTAAAAAGCAAGTCTTGCGAAAACGGACTAAACAAAAAGCACCAAAAGGTCTATCCAGGAAACCTTACATACCATGTCTTTAAAGGCCTACTGAAATGAAATTGTCTTATTTAAACAGGGATAGCAGATCCAATCTATGTGTCATACTTGATCATTTCGCAACATTGCCATATTTTTGCTAAAAGGATTTAGTAGAGAACATCGACGATAAAGTTCGCAACTTTTGGTCGCTGATAAAAAAAGCCTTGCCTGTACCGGAAGTAGCGTGACGTCACAGGTTGTGGAGCTCCTCACATCTGCACATTGTTTACAATCATGTACACCAGCAGCGAGAGCGATTCGGACTGAGAAAGCGACGATTACCCCATTAATTTGAGCGAGGATGAAAGATTTGTGGATGAGGAAAGTGAGAGTGAAGGACTAGAGGGCAGTGGAAGCGATTCAGATAGGGACGATGCTGTGGAGGCGGGTGGGACCTGATATTCAGCTGGGAATGACTAAAACAGTAAATAAACACAAGACATATATATATATACTCTATTAGCCACAACACAACCAGGCTTGTATTTAATATGCCACAAATTAATCCGCATAACAAACACCTCCCCCCTCCCGTCCATATAACCCGCCAATACAACTCAAACACCCGCACAACACACTCAATCCCACAGCCGAAAGTACCGTTCACCTCCCCAAAGTTCATACAGCACATATATTTCCCCAAAGTTACGTATGTGACATGCACATAGCGGCACACACGTACGGGCAAGCGATCAAATGTTTGGAAGGCACAGCTGCGTACTCACGGTAGCGCGTATCCAACTCAAAGTCCTCCTGGCAAGAGTCTCTGTTGTCCCATCTCCACAAGCAGGCGTATCCAACTCAAAGTCCTCCTGGTAAGAGTCTCTATTGTCCCAGGCCAATGGTAAAGCTTGTCCCAGGCCAATGGTAAAGCTTGACTGTCATTGTTCGGGAATGTAAACAATGAAACACCGGCTACGTGTTTGTGTTGCTGCAGCCGGTCACTAATACACCGCTTCCTACCTACAGCTTTCTTCTTTGCTATCTCCATTGTTCATTAAACAAATTGTAAAAGATTCACCAACACAGATGTCCAGAATACTGTGGAATTTTGCGATGAAAACAGACGACTTAATAGCTGGCCACAATGCTGTCCCAACATGTCCGCTACAACCAATGACGTCACGCGCAAACGTCATCATACCGAGACGTTTTCAGCAGGATATGTCGCGGGAAATTTAAAATTGCACTTTACTAATCTAACCCGGCCGTATTGGCATGTGTTGCAATGTTAAGATTTCATCATTGATATATAAACTATCAGACTGCGTGGTCGGTAGTAGTGGGTTTCAGTAGGCCTTTAAGCATATTTACATTTACAATAACTAAAACAACTTTTATTTTGCATTAAAAGTCCCTTAAAGATACAAATTGACAAGCCAGCAGTGCAGAAAAAAACATAAAAACATGATGACTTGATTGATTTGATGTAACATTGCGATATGCACCAGTATGTACGTTTTAATGTCCAAAATATCGCATTGATAACGTTTTGATGTCTTGATCGTGGGGTTGGATCAGGCTGATATTTTGCCCTATTTTCAGAGCTGGGTTCAAATGGCTAAAGACTATACTCACGTGAAAGGCGGGAAATAAGCGGTGTTTCCTAAAATGCATTAATAAGTGATGGTTTTTCGATAATTTAACATTGAAACGGTAAAATGGTACCGCGGTTTATCATTATACGGTTTACCGTTACATCCCTAACTGCCATTGAAAAATACTTTTTTTTTTTTCTTCCCATCAACGTGAGGCGCGTCCTGGTTACATTACTGGTATACGAGCCACACCGCATGCTAGTCAACACACGCACACACACAGCACTTGCAAGGAGAAACAATGTGAAGACAGAAGAAGGAGAATGGACGCATTTTGGCTTAAAAAATAAAGATAAAGGACGTTGGACTATAAACACTAAAGCGCCGCCTTAAAACAGTGTTTTTCAACCACTGTGTGCCGTGAGATACAGTCTGGTGTGCCGTGGGAGATTATCTAGTTTCACCTATTTGGGTTAAAGATATTTTTGCAAACCGGTAATTATAGTCTGCAAATTATGTGTTGTTGTTGAGTGTCGGTGCTTTCTATAGCTCGGCAGAGAAACCATGTAATACTCTTCCATATCAGTAGGTGGCAGCCGGTAGCTAATTACTTTGTAGATGTCGGAAACAGAGGGAGGCAGTGTGCAGATAAAAAGGTGTCTAATGCTTAAACCAAAAATAAATAAAAGGTGAGTGCCGCTAAAAAAAAGGCATTGAAGCTTAGGGAAGGCTATGCAGAACGAAACTAAAACTGAACTGGCTACAAAGTAAACAAAAACAGAACGCTGGACGACAGCAAAGACTTACTGTGGAGCAAAGATGGCGTCCACAATGTACATCCGAACATGACATGACAATCAACAATGTCCCCACAAAGAAGGATAAAAACAACTGAAATATTATTGATTGCTAAAACAAAGTAGATGCGGGAAATATCGCTCAAAGGAAGACATGAAACTGCTACAGGAAAATACCAAAACAAGAGAAAAAGCCACCAAAATAGGAGCGCAAGACAAGAACTAAAACACTACACAGGAAAACAGCAAAAAAATCAAAATAAGTCACGGCGTAATGTGACAGGTGGTGACAGTACACCTACTTTGAGACAAGAGCTATAGTGATGCATTGTTGGTTATGGTTTAAAGTTTAAGGTTTTAACGACTTTTTACTGTCAACTGAGTTTTGATTTTTAATGATTTCTGCTGGTGGTGTGCCTCCGGATTTTTTCAATGCAAAAAATGTGCCTTGGCTCAAAAAAGGTTGAAAAACACTGCCTTAAAACATAGCTAGCTAGCGGCCAACGTCAATCTTTAATGTTTTAGCTAGTTCTAAATCACTAATCCTCGCCTCTAAGGCGACAAATAAACTATGTTTCTTGTAAATATCATCCCCGCATGTTTAGGATTAATAAACATGCTTCACTACACACCGTAGGAGGATACAATAGCTCATAGTGTTATGTGTCTTGTAATGTCCTGTCTTGTAATTGTCCTGTATTATTATGTATTTTACAATGTACTGCTTTTATATTTCCTGTATTTTATATTATTACTTTAAACTGTTTATTTAAATTTTTGATCCTGTAAAGCGTCCATGAGTGCTATGAAAAGTGCTATACTAAATAAAATATATTATTATTATTATTATTATTATTATTATAGGTAACAGCAAGCTAGCACTCCTGAATGTAAACAAAACGATGGATCCATACAAACATCGATTTTAACGATACCAAGTACAATAGTTGTGTCAAGTCAATTCTACAATAATTACATCAATATATTTTATTATCACAAAATATTTTTTTCATTTTGTTATTGTTTATAAACTCAGGAAACACGTCCCTGGACACATGAGGACTTTAATTATTACCAATGTATGACCCTGTAACTCCTTGGTATCGGATTGATACCCAAATTTGTAGAATCACCCAAAATGTATGTAAAGTATCCAAACAACAGATTAATTAGTGGGTATTACATTTTAAAATAAGTGTAGATGAAACATGTTAAAACAGAGCGTAAGGAGATAGGAACAGTAAATGAACATGTAGATTAATAATTAATTTTCTACTGCTTGTCTCTCATAATTTTGACAATATACAACATTACACAATATGTTACTGCATTCGTCAGCAGCCAAATTAGGAGCCATTGTAACCTGTTTCCTTACTTACTACTAAAACAGAGGTTTTCTAGTATGTTCACTATCTTATTAATGCCAAAATTCTTCTTTGATTGCAATAATAAAAACATATGTTTAATCTATCATAAAAATCTTTGTTAAAATAAAGCCAATAAAGAAATGCTTTGTGGTCCCCTTCATTTTGAAAAATATCAAAATACATTTGGTACCAGTACCAAAATATTGGTATCGGGACAACCCTAATCGATACCTAGTTTAGTATGAGTATATGATCGATATTAAAGTGATTAGATTGTAATTACTATTTTTCTTTTTTGTAATTATTGTTTTTGTAATTGTTGTTTTTGTTGTTTACAAACTTATGGAATAAGTCCATAGATACAGGAAGGCTTTGAGGGCAAAAAAAACAAAATATTTAAATAGAGGCTAATAGTTGTTTGCGCTCTTGTTTCGTTTAGTTATTGTCAACGTTATTTTGCACTCAATACTACTAATTTAATGTCATCTGCTTTACAACAATACTAGAACATTATACATTTAATGAAATAAGCTTCATAAGAATGTGTTATTGTGTTTATTTTGGTCACTTTGAAAAATATTCAGTTCTATAATAACACAGTCAACATATCAGTTTGGGACTTGAAATTAGGTCTGATCTGAAGCCTAGAAATTGAAATCTAAAATCTATTTTCTGTTAACCATACAAGATTAACCTAGACTATAGGATTTAATTTTTCAGTGGACCAGAATCTTTGAAATATGAAAAAAATACGACTTTATACCCGTTGCCCGCCACACTCTTCCAATGTTTCATGCAAACAAGAACGGCATAGAGAGTTTTAAAGCAAGAGAAGTGCTTGGGATGAAAAATTCCTCAATCCATGACCAGGCACTTCCAATTAATCTGATGGATTAGAATGCAGGAGTTGCATTCATTAGTGTGCAATGCTGAATGCGTGTTTCAGCCTGTGTAGTCACATATGCCTACTGTATAACACAAACCAGTAGATAAATGCTACGTGTGGATAGGATTCTAAAAAAAAAAAATGGTATCGCAATAAAAAGCTTTGAAGTGTGAAACTAAAAAGTGCACTTGAACTGTACAAAACAATACATCAGTAAGTCAGATCTAAATATCATCATGATTTGTTAGTTTAACAAAGATATGTGTCCATTTGTATACTTTCACCAACAGCATTACAATGCGGAGCATACTGTCAACTCTTCACTTTGAATCTCCACTGGAGACAGTTTGTATAATTTTAACTCAATTAAAGCGACAGATTAGTTGATTTATTTTTTTAGCTTTAAAGATTCTCAAGATGATGCCAAGGTCAATGGGTCATATTATCCTTAAAATAATGTAAAGACGTACTTATCAAACGGTGGTTCGAACAGAGGTTCAAACAACGTATTGTTTATATCCATATTTGCAGCAAAAATCTAGTAAAGATAAAAGCTATAGCTTCGAGAGCACAATACAAAGGAGAGGAACGATATCAAAGCTATACACAACAAAGATGCTCTCACAGTTAGTGATCATTGTTTGGTGTTGGCCAATCAGATGGATTCTGAATAACAGAAACTGAATAAACAAAAATCCAATAATTATGTGTTTATTGCCATTGTTTTTTCAGTAATAATTTAGTAACATAATTCTAAAATGTTTATTTAAAAACTCTTATTTTCATGAACATTTCAGGAAATGTCCAAAATGGGATAAGAAACAACTGACTTGATTTTAGGCCTGATTCGGATTATTTCTACTACATTGCCTTATGTTTACCTTTCGATTTTTAATTTAACCGTTAGTGTGTGCGTGTGTGTGTGTGTGCGTGTGTGCGCGTGCATGTGTGTGTATGCAGGCAGCCGTGCAGAAACAGAGACAGTGGATTCTTTCATTTCACAATAGATAACTCAAAAAGTTAGGGGCAAATTATCATCCAACTCTCAGGAAATGTTCCAAATGAAATGAGAGACAAGTCATTACATATTGGGGCTGATTCAGATAATTTATTCTATGTTACTATTCGATTCTAGAACTCCTTCATTACGCACTCCATCCAGCTGCATAATCACTCGCCATACAGCAATAGATGATATCTGTCTATTACCTGACCGCTTCTATGTTAGCTACCTCTCTTTGTTTATAATGTCTATTTTCTGCTGGATCTACTCTCTATTTTATGCTGCTTTTTTGTTTTGCTGCAGCTGTTACATATACTGTCGTATTGTTCATGGTAATTATTATATATTGTATATATTATAGAAAAATACAACATAATTTAATAATATAATATATCAATATATACATTATATACCATATATATAATATGTAAATATTGCATATATGCTATATTTTATATTGCTACTATGGTACATGTTTAATGTACTTTATACCTGCATTATATTTTCCATCCTTTGTAACTGAGCTACTGGGTGGAACTATTTCCCTTGTGGATCAATAAAGTTTTTCTAAGTCTAAGTCTAATACCTTACAAACCTCAACGTCTGTGTGTTTGTGTATGCTAGCGGCCCAGGATTCACACAGTTTGTTTCCATTCTGCTATAGATACCTAAAAAAGTCATGGGCGCATTTTTTATTGCACTTTCAGGAAATGGGATAGGGAACAAGTGATTACATTTTGGAGTTGATCTAAATCACTAACTGGATTAAGAACAGTTGTTTTTTTTTTACTATTGAGAGATAGGGCCTGAGGTCTGTGCTCTCAGGATGTTTTCCTAGTTGTATTTACTTATCTCTGGTTTACAGCACTGTATTTCCAACAGTGGTTGCTCTTATAGTGCTTTAAATTGGTATTGCATGGTGAAAAAATCTACACAGGCTATAAACTAAAACCAAAAAAAACCTTCAGAATAATTCACAAGGCTGCTTTTTCCCCTTCTTTGCATATACTTTGGCAGCATAGAACGTGTGTGTCTGTATTGTATTCTAGAATATAGATATGATTCACCAGTGAGTGTCTGGTATTATGCATTCATTTGAATACATTGACATTAAAATACCGTTTTTTTTAATTGAAATCGAATGCAGCATACCATTTGTACAACAATGAGCTGCAATTAGTCTGAACAAAGTAAGCATGTAATATGCACACCATTTATAAACACATGTACGGATGAACTCCCATCATTTTAACAGCCTTCTAAAGGTTAAGGTAAATTGTGGTAAGTTGTTTCATGTCGCAGACACCAAAATAAATGCCAATAAAGAGCACATAGTAGCATTAGAAATATCAATATTTTAATAAGTGTATTTCCTTCATCCCTTCTGTTTACTCTAATAAAAACCACAATAGTGTTGGCTGCAAATAGCTAACGGCTATGTAACCTTTGCAAATAGCCACATTTCCCCCTTTTTAGGCTGCATCAAGTATCTGTGTACTTGGCGGGTGTGTATGTGTGTGCTGGTGTTTTGCTTGCAAAAGGTCAGGAGGCACTCAGACAGGAAGAAGTAAAAATGAAACGTCAACAAAGCAGGAGAGGAGGGTATGGATGAAGGAGTGATAATGGGAGGAGTTGAAATAAGGTCCTTAGTTTCTAACCAAAAAGTTCCGGCTTGGAAAAAAATCTGCATTTAATTGATCATTTGGATTTGACACAAATTTGGATTAAGGGTGCTAACATGAAGTATATTTAGAATACAATTGAAATTATATGATATTCCTAGAGATGTCCGATAATGGCTTTTTTGCCGATATCCGATATTCCGATATTGTCCAACTCTTAATTACCGATTCCGATATCAACCGATACCGATATATACAGTCGTGGAATAAACACATTATTATGCCTAATTTTGTTGTGATGCCCCGCTGGATGCATTAAACAATGTAACAAGGTTTTCCAAAGTAAATCAACTCAAGTTATGGAAAAATTGCCAACATGGCACTGCCCTATTTATTATTGAAGTCACAAAGTGCATTATTTTTTTTAACATGCCTCAAGACAGCAGCTTGGAATTTGGGACATGCTCTCCCTGAGAGAGCATGAGGAGGTTGAGGTGGGCGGGGTTGGGGGGGCGGGGTTGAGGTGTGTGTGTGTGTGTGTGTGTGGGGGGGGGGGGGGTGTATATTAAAGCGTCCCGGAAGAGTTAGCAGAGGTGTGGACTCGAGTCACATGACTTGGACTCGAGTCAGACTCGAGTCATGAATTTGATGACTTTAGACTCGACTTGACAAAATGTAAAGAGACTTGCAACTCCACTTAGACTTTAACATCAATGACTTGTGACTTCACTTGGACTTGAGCCTTTTGACTTGACATGACTTGCTACTTTCCCCCAAAACCCAAAGATTAAAAAGTTATTCAGAAGCGCTCCGTAGCTTTCATTTTGTATGTCTGTCTATCTATCAGCGTGTTGTGTCTGCCAGCGTGTGTGCTCTCAGTACAACAGCCAATCAAATTAGATCTACGTTGTTTTCATCACACAGCATTCATCCAATCAAATTGCAGGACAACCAACGAAGAAGAATTGTCAAACAATGCGCCAGTGAGAAAAAAATATGCCAAAGTTGGTTTTGTACGGGTATAAAAACTACAACTTGGTCAACAAAAAACAAATTGCAGTATGCAAAACATGCAGTTCGAATATTACGGACGGAGACGCAACAACTTCCAACTTCGTTCGACATTTGAAGATGCACAAAGAAGGGTAAGTTTTGAATGTAAGCTAACGTTTATTGGCTAAGTAACGTGACTTTTATTTGCTGTGTAGTTAAATCAGTGAGGCTGTAAACTCACTGCTGACGTTATAACCATAGACATTTTATAAGTAGACGCAGCATCGAGCGCTACTGCCTACTGGCGCAGACGAGACACGGGGCCGCCATCTTGGAGTGGTGATCAGCTCCACTCAGTGCAATTCATTTGGCAGGAGCAATGAACTGTCAACGCAATTAATTCATCTTACCTCACTGAATACCACTGATTTTCACGCGCTTTTTTGTCATACGTGTAGCTATGATAAAGGAAACATGTTTTGGCGTGTTTTATTATTCATAGTTTGCTTAACAGTAATAGAATATTCTTATATGCTATAAGTGACCAGACGTCCGAGATCAAAACTGGGAATATAATCCCAGAGAAGGGGGAAAAAAACGGTCAGCTATTTTTAAGTTGAAGAAACAATATGATTAGGTTATATATACATGCTACATAAACAATGTATGAATACATTAGATATTTATATATCTTATAGACTGTATCTCTGTTGCTGCAGCAGCAGAGAGTTTATTCTGTCTTGACACTTTGTATTGATATTTTGTATTACATTCTTCCCTTAAATGACAATGTTTACAGTGATTGTTTTATATGTAGTTTTAATGTATGTCGCTTTGGATAAAAGCGTCTGCCAAATACTTAAACATAAACATATATAAACACCTGAAAGTCTTTATATCAGCTAAAACCACCAATCTGTTTCACTGGATTCAGAATAAAACCAAATTCTGTCTTACCCAACAATGTTAGTATTTGAATATTGTTACTTGAAGACTTATTCCTGGTTACAATTATACTGTTAAGAAAGTATTGTCTTATATTTTGCCTAAAATGAGAATGCATCATAATCAGTGGCGGCTGGTGAATTTTGTTTTAGGTGGGGCTGAACGTTTGTAAACCAAACCCCTGTAGGGGCGTCATCCTCCCCCAGAAGATTTCTTTGTGATTTTCACAAACAAATATTGAAGATCTTTGCTCCTTCTCAACTCTGTGGTAATATTCTTTTCACAAAATACAACCAATAGTACGTTAATGTTAAATCTTACTTGTGAAAAGTAATCCCCCGATTCCTATTTTCAACAGTCCGCTCATTTGAGCAGGAAAACGCTGAACACCATCTTTGTTTTCTACCTGTCAACTGTCAGTTTAGGCTGCTCGCCGGCTCCTCATCACCACTTCAAGATGGCGGCCAAATTGCTCACGTCACAGCAGCCAATGCTGCGTCTACTTATAAGATGTCTATGGTTATAACGTCATTGCAAACACGGCAATCTGTTTCGTCCACTGCAGTTCGCTACCTTATTCATACTTTTTGTCAAGTGATTTTTTTAAGCAGGGTTGCATGAGGTACCCACACTTAACGTTACGTTAGTCAATGTATCACACACAGTAACGTAACGTTAGACGGCGGTCAGCAGCACCGCGTATTTTAGCCACCTACAAAAAGACAAACATAGTCAAATAAAGGTCAGTTAAAATGTATACTATATTAAGAATATATGTACATATTGCATAGGGCCCTGACATCTAAAAAGTACAACTCTGTTCATTGTTTTGTTCATGTATTTGTTATGTTTTTCATGTGTACGCACACATCAACACACATACAGTATGAGATGAGATTAATGAGATAAGGTAAGAACAGGATAGAAACTGCTGTGGAACTAGTTACAATGCAATATGCCATGGAAATACAATTTTAACACTTTTGTGCAAATAAGTACAGTTGCACTTGTTTTTTCAAATGTGTTTATTCTGTAAAGGAATGAGTTAACTGTTTAAAATGACTGGTTAATAGTGCTATTATGAAGTGCAAAATCAGCACTATTTTTTCCCCTGCAATTTCAAATGCACTTGTTTTAATAAATAAATACAGCGTTTAAAAAGCATACACAATCTGTGTAAATATATTAGTCTGTGGTTAAAAGGACTTGAAAGGACTCGAAACTCAAAATGCAGGACTTGGGACTTGACTTGAGACTTTCCAGTCTTGACTTTGGACTTGACTCGAGACTTTAGGGCAAAGACATTAAGTTAAAGTTAAAGTACCAATGATGTCAATTCGACTTGCAAAACAATGACTTGGTCCCACCTCTGAGAGTTAGTGCTGCAAGGGGTTCTGGGTATTTGTTCTGTTGTGTTTATGTTGTGTTACGGTGCGGATGTTCTCCTGAAATGTGTTTGTCATTCTTGTTTGGTGTGGGTTCACAGTGTGGCGCATATTTGTAACAGTGTTAAAGTTGTTTATACGTCCACCCTCAGTGTGACCTGTAAGTCTGTTGATCAAGTATGGATTGCATTCACTTGTGTGTGTGAAAAGCCGTAGATATTACGTGATTGGACTGGCACACAAAGGCAGTGCCTTTAAGGTTTATTGGCACTCTGTACTTCTCCCTACGTCCGTGTACCACTCCGTACAGCGGCGTTTTAAAAAGTCATACATTTTACTTTTTGAAACCGATACTGATAATTTCCGATATTACATTTTAAAGCATTTATTGGCCGATATTATTAGACATCTCTTGGTATTCCAATTAATAATTTAGCTGGATTCCAGAATCATCATAACCAGTATATTTCATAAATAACTTTTACATATTTCATTGAAATATTATCACCATGAATCAAATGTTTAAAAGCACCTTCTATAACACGGATGATAATGTTTAAATTATTATAAAGTTCAAATTATGGAAAATTGTGAAAAAATACTTTATTCCTCAGAATGCTTCATTTTATTTAAGGATTCAACATATTTTACTGTTGGTAAAGTATTTGTAGTATTGCATCCATAATCTTTGTTATAAATGTTGCACATTGGCTAGAAGGAATTTCTGTTAATTGCAATGAATTAAATTTCACTTCTTGCAATTCCAACACACGCCTGCAGTGCTGTGCAGGTGCGGAATGTAGAAAGAGAAACCAATTACAGAGCAACATGATGCAATTCTATATACTATTATAACTGAGAAGTACACGCTGAGCATCAATCAATCAAGTGAACTTGAGCTTACAGCTAAAAGCCACATGGACTAAAAAACAAAAAGTGGAGGTAACATTACAGCAAAGAAGGTGCATACATTATAAATATATAGGGCAAGGGTGCTCAAAGTGATACTTATTCATACTGAGCTCAAGCTCAAACAAAAACTTATGGTATGTCTTCAAGGTTAACTAGTTGCCATTTATCAATGTTATCTGCACTAATTAAATACACATTAATATATACATTTACTATTTGTGTTTAATGCTTCAAATCAGGGTGTTTGGCCCACCACACATTTTTACTTTGGCCCCTTGGAGACATAACACATCATATACATTACTTCAGGGTCTCTTAACGTTTTTGACCTCAAGGCCCAACTTTTCTACTACAGAGTTGCCCCGGGGTCCACTCAAATATTAACACTGAATTAGTCATCTTACTCTTGTATTCAGTACATAGACCTTAAATAAACCTTATAGTCAAATATGGAAGCATGTGTTAATCATTGATTATTATCAAGGTCATGCTGATTAGAAACATGAATACTAATCAAATGTATTGCAAAAGAAGGCACTCCAAAAACTGATGAAAAATAATTTACATACCATAAGGCAGTGCCAAAGTAAATATATTGTAACAAGATTAATCATAAATTATAATGAATTATTCTTAAAGGCCTACTGAAACCCACTACTACCGACCACACAGTCTGATAGTTTATATATCAATGATGAAATCTTAACATTGCAACACATGCCAATACGGCCGGGTAAACTTATAAAGTGCAATTTTAAATTTCCTGCTAAACTTCCGGTTGAAAACGGTCAGAGCGAAAAAAGATGTGTCTTGCACTGCATTCTAGTCCGTCACTCTAACGTTCCTCATCCACAAATAATAATAATAATAATAATAATAATACCTGGGATTTATATAGCGCTTTTCTAAGTACCCAAAGTCGCTTTACATGTTAAAAACCCATCATTCATTCACACCTGGTGGTGGTAAGCTACTTTCGTAGCCACAGCTGCCCTGGGGTAGACTGACAAATCTTTCATCCTCGCTCAAATTAATGGGGTAATCGTAGCTTTCTCGGTCCGAATCGCTCTAGCTGCATTGAAAACAATAGGAAAACATGAGGAGGCGATCAACTGACTACGTCACGCTACTTCCGGTAGGGGCAAGACTTTTTTTTATCAGAGACCAAAAGTTGCAAACTTTATCGTCGTTATTCTATACTAAATCCTTTCAGCAAAAATACGGCAATATCGCGAAATTATCAAGTATGACACATAGAATGGATCTGCTATCCCCGTTTAAATTAAAAAAAAATCATTTCAGTAGGCCTTTAAATAAACTGTCAATACAATTCAAGTGCAAATGAAAATACAGCTTCACCACTTTGGTCATCATTTTTGCGCTTATGAAACTCCTCTATGACTTTTTCTGTTTGTTTGAGATAGTCATTATTTCCACATGTGGTGGAAAAGTGTATTGCAACTGAGTACTGCTGCGGCCCATACAGCCCACAGCTGAAAACACATAATTTTTTGCAGCCCGATAATAGGCCCACTGCATTACGTCACAAAACCAGCTCAATCCTGTCTTTACAGATGTATAGCATGTATACATCTTGTGACCCTAAACGATAACCTGTGTTGTATTTTAGTAAATATCATATATCATATCATGTAGTAAGCCACACCTTTCCAAACAGATATTTGTGTATATGAGTTTATTCAGAACCAAAGACTACAAGAAAGCTTCAGGACAGCCTACATTTAAAAAATAAAATACAACAGTATTGTAGTCTGCTTTAGGGATACAGATGATGCATTTCCCTGTAATGACATCATTTTTAACACTGTTTACACACTTCACAGGGAGTTTTGTTTAATTACCTCACAGCCAATTAAGCCATTTTTTCACTTGTGAATCATTATAATTGAATAATAATTTATCTGTTCAACAAAGATTACCCACAAACAACCCATTGTGGAAAAGCATTAGTGGATTCTCTCTGACAATTGTAACATACATTAGCTAATAGCTAATCTTACAAGTGCCCTACTTTACTATTATTATTTATTGATTATTTGCTTTAAGTTGCAAACAGAAATTGGTGAAAGCCACTGTGGACCCCGTAAGATCCGCCCACCAATCAGTGCCTAACTGTTATAGTTTTGCCAAAAATGAGCCCAAAGAAACAGAGTGTGATGGTCACTGCTGAGATTGCAGATGATGTTAATTGAAATAAAGAAATACATCTTTAAAAAACATGCCCGAGGTGTGACTATTGCCAACATGGCGAAGCAGTATGAACATAGTACTTGGCAATCTGCATCATACTGAAGCAGAAGTTTACAACATTAACTAAGGGTGTTAAATATTTTTAAATGGAGGGCATCTATGCAGGATCATGTGAAAAAGCTGCTGATGGTGTCTTTGACAGAGAAGCACACTCTCTAAGCTAAATGCTGTACATTATTAATGCATTACTTAATAAAACGATTGTATCTGTTAGTATTATATTCTATTGTATTTGTTTTCATACAATATTTGTTCTGTGAACATTATATTTTACATGTTAAAACTGTGGCCCAGAACGGAATAACGGCATTTGCACTAATTTTAAGGAATAATATTGATTTTGGATAGGAGTATTTTGAGTTGCACGCTGCATTACAGAACAAATTAAACCTGTATGTCAAGGGACCATTGTAAAAAAAAAAAGTTGCTGCAGAACACTATTATTACTACCGAGATTATTTTAAGCACATGGAGTATGTTAACTATTATTATATACTGTGGGTGTTGTGTAGGTGTGGGTGTGATCTCACAGGAGTTTATTACAGTTATTTTGTCTATTTTATTGCTTCAACACCTGGACTATTGTCACCAAACCATTAGTAGTAGGTCACTGCGCATATACAGTACATTGGCAAAACTTTTTTTTTTGCCAGAATACCAAAAGCAGGTATGAATTGGGTAAATGTTAATTATGCAATTCATAAAACTGTGACTCATTTAGTTGTACACTGCTTTTTGTACGAAATATTTCTATGAATTTGGAAAAATATGTTTGTGTGTGTCTAAAGGTGTTGGGAGTTTATGGTAAGATGAGAATATTATCAAATACAAATAACAAAACATAAATGTAGTTTTATTTCGATGCACACCATTTCTTGTATTTGTTTTCTCATCTACTGAGAAAGTTAATGTCTGCTAGTATGACACGAGCCAATATCCGACTTGACGGTCAATTTGTTTCACCGTCTCACTGAACTGTTTGAGTCATCCCATGCGGTTTAGAGAAACTCACGTTTAAGAAAAAGCTCACCACGCACATGAACTGACATCAAAACATAGCAGTGCCCGTGTGAGAGCTGAACGTCACCCATATGCGGGATAATAAAAGTGTAAAGTACAGCTTCGCTGTAACACAGAGACAGTTCCAAGGAGCAACTGCCAGAAAAATGTTTTCACCCCATCATGTGAAATCAGCTGGAAATATGTAAATGTCGCTGGCTAATAGAGTAGAAACAAAAAAAGTGCTTAATAGGAAGCCAGGGAAGCTGAATACAATTTTAAACCTGGTGAGTTATCATAATATTGCTGTTTCTACTGTTCACAGAAGCTGCTCTGCTCTTTGGCCCCAAGGTTCAATCTTGGGGCCGACTTTATTTAACATCTATATGCTCCCACTAGGACAAATCATGCAAAATAACAACATTGACCATCATTGCTATGCCGATGACACCCAAATCTGTGTAGCGCTATCACCAAATGACTATCGCCCCCATAGATCTTCTGTGCCAGTGCATTGAGCAAGTCCAACACTGGATGTGCCAAAATGTCCTACAACTAAATGAAGATAAAACTGAGATAATTGTTTTTGGTGCTAAAAAAGAAAGGTTTAAAGTCGTCCAACACCTTCAATCACTGTCCCTGAAAACCTCAAATAAAGCCAGAAATCTTGGGGTTATTTTAGATTCTGATTTACATTTCGACAGTCACATCAAATCAGTAACAAAATCGGCCTACTATCACCTCAAAAATGTAACAAGACTTAGAGGGCTCATGTCAGCTCAAGACTTAGAAAAACTTGTACATGCCTTTATTACCAGTAGGCTAGACTATTGTAATGGTCTCCTTGCAGGTCTTCCCAAAAAAACTGTCAGGCATCTACAGCTTGTTCAGAACGCTGCTGCTAGAGTTCTAACAAAGACCAAAAAATGTGAGCACATTACACCAATTTTTAAATCCTTACATTGGCTCCCTGTACATCAGAGAATTGATTTCAAAATCCTCCTGCTCACATATAAATCACTACATGGTCTAGGGCCGAAGTATATCACTGATATGCTCCCACTATATAAGCCCTCTAGATCACTAAGATCTTCTGAGACCAATCTGTTAGCGGTTCCAAGAGTAAACTCAAATCAAGGGAGAGCATCATTCAGTCACTATGCAACAAATAGCTGGAATAAACTTCCTGAAGATGTCAGACTTTCCCCAACTCTGACTACTTTTAAAACTAGACTGAAAACTTTTATGTTCACCTTAGCTTTCAGCTAAATCTTATAATCTTTTAACTTTTAACGTCCGCACTGTTTTTATTTTTATTGTCTGCATTTTAATTTTGCTTTTATTATCTTTCATTTCACTTTGTTGTCTGTGAAGCACTTTGAGTCTGCCTTGTGTATGAAAAGTGCTGTACAAATAAAGTTGCCTTGCCTTGCCTTTGGGGTGGTTGGTTTTCAACTTCAAAATAGTCAAGTGCAAAACTGCAAAAAAACACCACGCAAGATACTCACCCTGAAAACCAACTATTGTTGTGCATCAGATATTGTTGACGATATCACTGCAGCATACAGAGCTAAGTCATTCGCACATGTCTATTACGTGATCTCAGGCATTCAATCGATCGCAACTGGACTGTTTGGTTTGTCTTAGAAGACGTTCCGGCTCTCATCTGAGTAGGCTTCACCAGTTTGTGCGCATAGACTTAGATTGGTCAGATCTAGTCTTGCGGCTGGTGCCAAAACACATAATAGACGTATCTATTAACGTTCTCATTCATCCAGGTCATTGTCATCTCGGGGAATTAAATCGATCACAACTGGACTGTTTGGTTTGTCTTAGAAGACATTTTGCCTCTCATCGGAGTAGGCTTCATCAGTTTGTGCTCATAGACTTAGATTGATCAGATTTAGTCTTACGGCTGGTGCCAAAACCCTAATTATTTATACTCCAAAACTAGGAGTGTGTGCCTGGGTAAGAATGGCTTCGCCCTATTGTAGTGATAAAAACAACTGTTTTGATGCAAACGAGCAATCCTACTGTCAAAGCCAACAACAGTCGTTGAAGTGTAATTTCCCTCGTTAGCTAAGGACTATACGTTTGTCTAACGGCACTAATTTTTTTGACGGGCGATTAACGTGCATGTGTCCCTTTTGACCCTCGGGCCATCCCGTAGTGTGGGAAAATGTGGCTGCATTCTCTGATTACTGTTAAGCCACAAGCGGGAAAATAGCGAGCAGAAATGAACAAAGAAAAGTAGACAAAATGGAAATATCAAATCCAAAGCCATGTCAAGTCAATCTCCCGACAAGACAAGACTATTTTTCACCGTGACGTGTCTTCACTGGAGCAAATGCCTGCGGACTTGCATTCAAAGAGGTAGGTAGAGCTTTACTTCCGTGTTTAGATTAGAACTAACGTGCATTAAGAACATAACATTTAGATTGTTACTGGAACTGCTTTAGTAAAATGGAATAAAAGCTCAGCAGAAATGAAAGACAGTTGCTAACAGTCAGGCTACGCTTTACATCCGGTCTTCCTACAGTAACTAAATAAAAATGTCCCACATTACGATCATGGTTTGTCAAAGATTTGTTTTAATGTAATCTTTGCTATTTCTATCTAAATAAATGCTAGTTGAGGAATATAGGGGGATACTTTTTATTTTTCTATCAATCCATTTTCTATTCTTTTGTAAAAAAAAATATTTTGAGTCCTCAATTACAGAATGTTCAGCAGCAATTTTGCAATAAATAGAGAAGGTTAAGACATTGTCATGCAGCAATACAAATATGATTAAATGTACAATATGTAATGTACATATATAAATGCATTTATTAAAGTAGAAATATTTCAGATTACATTACCAAATATCTTTGACAATCAAACCATGATCCTAACAATCCACATTTTGTGTTATTCAGGCATGAAACTTGTATCTAAACGTGGTGTAACTCCTCTCCTCTGA
This sequence comes from Entelurus aequoreus, assembly GCF_033978785.1. Lineage (NCBI taxonomy): Eukaryota > Metazoa > Chordata > Actinopteri > Syngnathiformes > Syngnathidae > Entelurus > Entelurus aequoreus. The sequence continues at coordinate 29,162,627 of NC_084752.1, read as the reverse complement.
ATGCAAGTGCTCCCACAGCAGTTATTTTTGTTGTCATTAAAATGTGTTTTTGTGTTAAACTGTTTAAAAAGTGTGAGGTTTCAAAATATATTTTTTTAAATGTATTGTCCATTCATGGCATAAAAAACTTGAAAATGATCCTTCTAGGGTACACTTATTAAATGATGAAAAATTATATACAGTACAGGCCAAAAGTTTGGACACACCTCCTCAATCAATGTGTTTTCTTTATTTTCATGACTATTTACATTGTAGATTGTCACTGAAGGCATCAAAACTATGAATGAACAAATGTGGAGTTATGTACTTAATGAAAAAAGGTGAAATAACTGAAACATGTTTTATTATTCTAGTTTCTTCAAAATAGCCACCCTTTGATCTGATTACTGCTTTGCACACTCTTGGCATTCTCTCGATGAGCTTCAAGCACACCTGTGAAGTGAAAACCATTTCAGGTGATACCTCTTGAAACTCTTCGAGAGAATGCCAAGAGTGTGCAAAAAAGTAGTCAGAGCGAAAGGTGGCTATTTTGAAGAAACTAGAACATAAAACATTCATTCATAGTTGGGATGCCTATTGATGCCTTCAGTGACAATCTACAATCCAAGCAAGTGGTTCTTAACCACTTGCTTGGACTCATCGTGTAAATACAAACTTCTCCCTATCGGCGTATTACGGATACAGCAACAGCTGACTGATTTGCAGGTGTGTAATTTGTTGTGAGTTTATGCACTGTGTTGGTTTTGTTGTTGAACAAGGTGATGTTCATGCAAGGTTCATTTTATGCACCAGTAAAAAAACATGGTAACACTTTAGTATGGGGAACATATTCACCATTAATTAGTTGCTTATTAACATGCAAATTAGTAACATATTGGCTCTTAACTAGTCATTATTAAGTACTTATTAATGCCTTATTCGGCATGGCCTTATTATAACCCTAACCCTTTAACTCTGACCCTAGCCCTAACCAAATAACTCTAAATTAAGTCTTTGTTACTTAGAATATGTTCCCCATACTAAAGTGTTACCAAAAACATATAACTTTGTCTTGAATTAAAAAAAACAAAAAAACATTTTATTTTTCACTAAAGAAGGGTTCGGTGAATGCGCATATGAAACTGGTGGGGTTCGGTACCTCCAACCAGGTTAAGAACCACTGATCTAAACAATCGTGAAAATAAATAAATAAATGATAAATGGGTTATACTTGTATAGCGCTTTTCTACCTTCAAGGTACTCAAAGCGCTTTGACAGTATTTCCACATTCACCCATTCACACACACATTCACACACTGATGGCGGGAGCTGCCGTGCAAGGCGCTAACCAGCAGCCATCTATCAGGAGCAAGGGTGAAGTGTCTTGCCCAAGGACACAACGGACATGACTAGGATGGTAGAAGGTGGGATTGAACCCCAGTAACCAGCAACCCTCCGATTGCTGGCACGGCCACTCTACCAACTTCGCCACGCCGCCCCTAAGAAAACTCATTGAATGAGAAGGTGTATCCAAACTTTAGGCCTGTACAGTACATATGCGATTAAGTTTGAGTTCACTATGAACAACGCGTTTAATCACGATAAAATATGTTAATCGTTTGACAGCCCTAATTATATTTTATACAACCAAACTGTAATTGAATGGAGATTCATGTTGAATCGCAAATCGATTCTGAATCGAATAGTCACCCCACGTATCGAAATTAAATTGAACATTCTTAGTATTTAGTGTTCTTTTGAGTGGGAATAAAAGTGCCATAATATTTTTAACTATTAGCCACCGAGGGTGTGCAGGCCGCAACTATACTCAGCTATGATGTTAAGAAGAGGGCTTCCGGGCTGCAAGTTTGAGACTCTGGGTTTAAATCCATCCACTTTCTACTGCTTGTACCTTTCGGGCTCGCAGGTGGGCTGGAGCATATCCCAGCTGCACTCGGGCGGAAGGCAGGGTACACCCCGGACACGTCGCCACCTCATCGCAGGGCCAACACAGACAGACAACAACCCATTCAGTTTATTTACTGTATATAGCTGTTGGCGGGCCACTCCGAGGTGTGTTATTGACACACCCTTTTTAGTGCCGCCATATTTTTTTGCAGCACGATATTGTTTCTGTCTCATTGTGTGCATGAGCAGAAAATGAACAGGCATCATTTTCTGTGACTATAGTAAAAAGCTCGACCAAATTGCATCTGCTTGCTTGTGCTATACGGCAGTTGACAAATCCTTTCAATAATGTCCATCTGGACTTATCCTCTCATCATTTTAAAAGAATTACACTGTCTGGAGAGACGGACACAGAAGAAAGGAGTCGAAGATTGGACAGGGATGCAGGAGGAGGTAACAAAAATAGGAATGTAGGGGAACTGACATGATAAGAGAGACATATTTTTAATATCGTCTGTCTGCTGCTGTGAACCTTGGACTGCAAGGAATGTGAGGGAAGGGGACATGGGCATGGCATTCGTAGAATAAGGAATGTGGAAAGCATGTGAGGAAAATGTGGCAATATTAAAAATGAGAGCCATTTACAGAGAATCTCATATACCGTAGTGATCACTGTTGCTATTTTGGTGTGTTTGGAGTGCTTGTGGAGAAGCAATCTGGTCGAGAAGCTCTAGCATGAGTTCAAGCACGGCTGCTACTGCAGGTGACAAGCAATGGTGATGAAGTGACTGTACTTAAAGATCATTCATTTTAGTAATACATTGAGACCTGCTAGGCTAGGCCATTATATTGAGATTATTTCAGATATTTCCATTGTGTTGGTATTACAGTGGAACCTTAAATTACAAACTTAATTGGTTCTTTAACGCGGATGGCGATTGGAAAATAAGTTAATGGGTGCAGTCTTGCCTAAAATCTCGATTTCAGTAAAGGTTTGTAATGTGTTTGTACTCTTAGAACAACTTTTAAAGCTATATATCAAACAGAAACATTATAATCAAGCATAACATGTAATTATAAAGTAAAACAAACAAACAAAATCCACTTTGCCTTGACGGCAAGTGCTCTTTGTGGCAGGGGACGGTGAAGAGGGTGTGTCAGCCTAAAGACGGGATTTGGTATTGTTACTATTTGTATCGGTCTGCATTAGAGCTGTCGATATTATCGGCCGATAAATGCTTTAAAATGTAATATCGGAAAATATCGGTATCGTTTTTATTATCGGTATCGTTTTTTTTTTTTTTTTTAATTAAATCAACATAAAAAAAAAATACCAGATACACTTACAATTAGTGCACCAACCCAAAAGGGCTGTTTCTTTCTGTTATTAATATTCTGGTTCCTACATTATATATCAATATATATCAATACAGTCTGCAAGGGATACAGTCCGTAAGCACACATGATTGTGCGTGCTGCTGGTTCACTAATAGTACTAACCTTTGACAGTTAATTTTACTAATTTTCATTAATTACTAGTTTCTATGTAACTGTTTTTATATTGTTTTACTTTCTTTTGTATTCAAGAAAATGTTTTTAATTTATTTATCTTATTTTATTTTATAAAATTTAAAAAAAAGGACCTTATCTTCACCATACCTGGTTGTCCAAATTAGGCATACTAATGTGTTAATTCCACGACTGTATATATCGGTATCGGTTGATATCGGTATCAGTAATTAAAGAGTTGGACAATATCGGATATCGGCAAAAAGCCATTATCGGACATCCCTAGTCTGCATACATTTAAACTGTCACACAAAGTTCAACATGTGTGAAAAAGAGCAGGAAGAAACAGGGTTTAATAAAAAGTTATCAAAGAGTAATAGTCCAAATTAACATATGCATGTATAGTAGACGGTGGCATATACCTGATTTACCATTAGAGTTCAAGGTTTCTCCTTGTAATTTGTAAACATTTAAAGTTTAAACTGTTCATTAAAACAAATCATATTAGTACATTGCTTTAGTTCTTTGCTTATGGGAAAATAACTACAAAAGTATGCTCCATTCATTAACCGTGTTACAAAAGAGGTCAGCTAAAATATTGCATTATGTTGGTTATCAACAACATTCAAATGTATTTATTAAAAAAAAAAAATTAAATTAAAAATGTTGAAATTCCAAACTTTGGTCCATTTGCAAACAGCTGAAAGTATGCGCAAAGCCAAACTATAACCTGCTTTCCAGAATGTACAACAAGTCTTCTCAACAAAAGAAGAGAAATAACGTTGAGGATTTTTTTAACTAAAAATATTTGCATGTACTACATTTAAAACCTTAAGTATATCAGTATGTGGAATTAAATTATGGAATTGATTAACTATTTAATACGATCCTGTATAAGAAACTGCTCAAACACAAAATGTTTACAAAGTACAAAAAATAAGAATCAACATCTTAAACCAAATTAAAACTGAGCTAATCCTATCTTCAATCTTTAATCTTTTAATCTCATTATGTGAATCACAATTTAACTGTTTATTCATGAGAACCTTACATATTTACTCATTTGTAGTGCATTCAGAAAGTATTCACAGCACTTCACTTTTTCCACATTTTGTTATGTTACAGCCTTATTCCTTCTTTTTTTTAATTGGAATACATTAATTTTTGTCCTCCAAATTCTACACCCCATAATGAACAGTTTTTTTGTTTTTTTTTAGAAATGTTTACAAATTTAATCAACAAAAAAACCTAAAAACATTTTTATATATGTATATCAGTTTCAACTGATCATTCTTGAGATGTTCCTACAGCTTAATTGGAGTCAACCTGTGGTAAATTTAGTTGGTTGGAAATCATTCGGAAAGCCACACACTGGTTTATACCTAAGGTCCCACACTTGACAGTGCATAGCGGAGCACAAACCGAGAGTGGAGTCGAGGAAATTGTCTGTAAACTTCCGAGACTGGATTGTCTCGAGGCACAGATCTGGAAATAGGGTACACAATGGTCTCAATCATCCGTAAATGGAGGAAGTTTGGAACTATCGGGCCTTATCATAGAGCTTGCCAACCGTCTAAATTGAGCAATCGGGGGAGAAGGGTCCTAGTCAGGGAGGTGACCAAGTACCAATCAGGGCTGTATGGTAGAGTGGCCAGACAGATGCCATTGGTATGTAAACATTTGCCAAAATGCACCTCAAAGACTGTCAGACCATGAGAAACAAAATTATCTGGTCTGCTGAGACAACAATTGAACTCTTTGGTGTGTCTGCCAGGCGTCATGATTGGAGGAAACCAGACCATCACCAGGCCAATACCATCCCTACAGTGAAGCATGGTGGTGGCAGCATCATGTTGTGGGAATGTTTTTTCAGCGGAAGGAACTGGGAGGCTACAAAGGACAGAGCGAAAGATGAATGCAGCGATGTACAGAGACATCCTGGATGAAAACCTGCTCCAGAGTGCTCTTGAACTCAGACTGGGATGACGGTTCATCTTTCAGCAGGATAACGATCCTAAGCACCCGGCCAATATAATATATATATATACAAACCCTGTTTCCATATGAGTTGGGAAATTGTGTTAGATGTAAATATAAACTGAATACAATGATTTGCAAATCATTTTCAACCCATATTCAGTTGAATATGCTACAAAGACAACATATTTGATGTTCAAACTCATAAACATTAATTTTTTTGCAAATAATCATTAATTTTAGAATTTGATGCCAGCAACACGTGACAAAGAAGTTGGGAAAGGTGGCAATAAATACTGATAAAGTTGAGGAATGCTCATCAAACACTTATTTGGAACATCCCACAGGTGAACTGGCAAATTGGGAACAGGTGGGTGCCATGATTGGGTATAAAAGTAGATTCCATGAAATGCTCAGTCATTCACAAACAAGGATGGGGCGAGGGTCACCACTTTGTCAACAAATGTGTGAGCAAATTGTTGAACAGTTTAAGAAAAACCTTTCTCAACAAGCTATTGCAAGGAATTTAGGGATTTCACCATCTACGGTCCGTAATATCATGAAAGGGTTCAGAGAATCTGGAGAAATCACTGCACGTAAGCAGCTAAGCCCGTGACCTTCGATCCCTCAGGCTGTACTACATCAACAAGCGACATCGGTGTGTAAAGGATATCACCACATGAGCTCAGGAACACTTCAGAAACCCACTGTTAGTAACTACAGTTGGTCGCTACATCTGTAAGTGCAAGTTAAAACTCTCCTATGCAAGGCAAAAACGGTTTATCAACAACACCCAGAAACGCCGTCGGCTTCGCTGGGCCTGAGCTCATCTAAGATGGACTGATACAAAGTGGAAAAGTGTTCTGACGAGTCCACATTTTTAAATTGTTTTTGGAAACTGTGGACGTCGTGTCCTCCGGACCAAAGAGGAAAATAACCATCCGGATTGTTAAGTTGAAAAGCCAGCATCTGTGATGGTATGGGGGTGTATTAGTGCCCAAGACATGGGTAACTTACACATCTGTGAAGGCGTCATTAATGCTGAAAGGTACATACAGGTTTTGGAGCAACATATGTTGCCATCCAAGCAACGTTACCATGGACGCCCCTGCTTATTTCAGCAACACAATGCCAAGCCACGTGTTAAATCAACGTGGCTTCATAGTAAAAGAGTGCGGGTACTAGACTGGCCTGCCTGTAGTCCAGACCTGTCTCCCATTGAAAATGTGTGGCGCATTATGAAGCCTAAAATACCACAACTGAGACCCCCGGATTGTTGAACAACTTAAGCTGTACATCAAGCAAGAATGGGAAATAATTCCACCTGAGAAGCTTAAAAAAATTGTCTCCTCAGTTCCCAAACGTTTACTGAGTGTTGTTAAAAGGAAAGGCCATGTAACACAGTGGTGAACATGCCCTTTCCCAACTACTTTGGCACGTGTTGCAGCCATGAAATTCTAAGTTAATTATTATTTGCAAAAAAAAAATAAAGTTTATGAGTTAGAACATCAAATATCCTGTCTTTGTAGTGCATTCAACTGAATATGGGTTGAAAAGGATTTGCAAATCATTGTATTCCGTTTATATTTACATCTAACACAATTTCCCAACTCATATGGAAACGGGGTTTGTACATACATCTTGTTCACGAGTGAGGGAAGAGTGGATCGTGAGATCGACAGGCGGATTGGTGCGGCGTCTTCAGTAATGCGGACGCTGTATTGATTTAACACACAAGGAATCATGACCAGCAAAACTACATATTTTGCACACTGGCTCAAAAAATAATACTCATTGTAAGTTGTCCAAGAAAACTAGGAGAAGGTAAGAGGGAAAAAGGCAAACAATGAAAAAAGCAACACATTTCCTTTCACACTCTGACCTGTCTCTTCAGTGATGCTAACACCTGAATACTGCTTATAGCTGTAGAATGCACTCACAGAGGCTTGCTGCCCCAGCCCTGGTCTGCCAGCAGGTGGCAACACTACAAAGTGCATTTTACTAAACAGGGAATAACTACATCTCCACAGGACCAATGGACAAAGGACTGTGGTGAGTCTTAACATCGCATGTGTCACTTACCACTTGTCCATTCTGGGGATTTTTGTGAGCGTAGGGAGGACCTCTGATGTGATTCCACATCTGACCGGATGTCATTGCAAAAACGACACACTAAGAATATGGAAAAACACTACATGAAATAAAACAATCATTCCAAAAATGGAATACTTTTCAGAAGTAGTACCAGTGCCGCCATGGCCCATCCAGTCTTGTTGTATATGAATTCCAAATTGTTCCTCCTCAGATAGAGCAGACCTCCGACCAGCGACACCAACAGAGCCAAAGCAATGGTACCTGAATAATTAGGAGGACGGAAGACACGTATCTAGAGAGGGAGACACAAAACACTATTTTACTCCTACTTACACTTCATGTCCTATCATGTTGATAATGTTCTGTTGCTAATGTCACAGGTATGTTGTTGTTTAAAGGCCTACTGAAATGCGATTTTCTTATTTAAACGGGGATGGCAGGTTCATTCTATGTGTCATACTTGATCATTTCGCGATATTGCCATATTTTTGCTGAAATGATTTAGTAGAAAACATCGACGATAAAGTTTGCAACTTTTGGTCGCTGATAAAAAAAGCCTTGCCTGTACCGGAAGTAGCAGACGATATGCGCGTGACGTCACAGGTTGTGGAGCTCCTCACATTTGTACATTGTTTACAATCATGGCCACCAGCAGCGAGAGCGATTCGGACCGAGAAAGCGACGATTTCCCCATTAATTTGAGCGAGGATGAAAGATTCGTGGATGAGGAAAGTCAGAGTGAAGGACTAGAGAGCAGTGTGAGCGATTCAGATAGTGAGCGATTCAGATAGGGAAGAAAAAAGAGCCGCATCCGCATCCGCATCCGCATCCGCATCCGCTACTGATGCCGTAGTCATACTGGCCATGATCTGATCTATTGTCTGTAAATGTACAAATGTACAATACTTTATAATATTGTCTATTGTAATCTATTGACAGTATTGACACTATTGACAGTAATGTCAGTAAATGTACAATACTTTATACTGCAGAAGAACTTGACTAGAACTTGAAGCAATAATTATATGTAGACTATTTTATTGTTAATTTATTTCATTGTTCATGGAGTAGTCTATGACTATGTCTGTGAGTATGACTATGGAAACTGGAAATCAAGATCCTTACCCTCTTCCTTTCCCTTTTGGCAAATGCAGACCTCATGTGCACGGTCTGTCAACTTGTGGAGGGGGTGGGGTGGTCTGAACTTGTCGAAGCACTGCCACTGATGCCTGGCCGTGGTCTGTTGAAAATAGTTGGCCCCGCACCTTTCTTCAGTACCAGTCGACGGGTGGTGGCGATGCCCATCTCTGCCCTTCGCAAGGGACCCTCTTCGAAACACGATCTTTCGAAATGATCGCTGCATAATACACTGTACTTTGTGTGTGTGGTCCAATAAATTCAATGATAAATGGGTTATACTTGTATAGCGCTTTTCTACTTTCTAGGTACTCAAAGCGCTTTGACAGTATTTCTACATTCACCCATTCACACACACATTCACACACTGATGGCGGGAGCTGCAATGCAAGGCGCTAACCAGCAGCCATCAGGAGCAAGGGTGAAGTGTCTTGCCCAAGGACACAACGGACGTGACTAGGTTGGTAGAAGGTGGGGATTGAACCCCAGTAACCAGCAACCCTCCGATTGCTGGCACGGCCACTCTACCAACTTCGCCACGCCGCCCCTAATCCAATTCAACCGTGTTCGCTTGACCTCTCTGTTCCATAGTAAAGCTTGACTGTCATCTTTCGGGAATGCAAACAATGAAACACCGGCTGTATTTGTGTTGCTGCAGCCGGCCGCAATACACCGCTTCCCACCTCCAGCTTTCTTCTTTGCTGTCTCCATTGTTCGTTGAACAAATTGCAAAAGATTCACCAACACAGATGTCCAGAATACTGTGGAATTTTGCGATGAAAACAGACGACTTAATAGCTGGCCACCATGCTGACCCAAAATGTCCTCTACAACCCGTGACGTCACGCGCAGGCGTCATCATACCGAAACGTTTTCAGCAGGATATTTCGGCGCAAAATTTAAAATTGCACTTTAGTAAGCTATCCCGGCCGTATTGGCATGTGTTGCAATGTTAAGATTTCATCATTGATATATAAACTATCAGACTGCGTGGTCTGTAGTAGTGGGTTTCAGTAGGCCTTTAACAGAATGTTGAACCAGACTGGATACAATACTAATTGCACACTTGGAGTGTTTTTACATTTGTTGTGTTCACAATGTATTTACATTGTCTGGATTGGCAGACCGGGGTGGTGGTTCCTCTCTATAAGAAGGGGAACCGGAGGGTGTGTTCTAACTATCGTGGGATCACACTCCTCAGCCTTCCCGGTAAGGTCTATTCAGGTGTGCTGGAGAGGAGGCTACGCCGGATAGTCTAACCTCGGATTCAGGAGGAACAGTGTGGTTTTCGTCCTGGTCGTGGAACTGTGGACCAGCTCTATACTCTCGGCAGGGTCCTTGAGGGTGCATGGGAGTTTGCCCAACCAGTCTACAGGTGTTTTGTGGACTTGGAGAAGGCATTCGACCGTGTCCCTCGGGAAGTCCTGTGGGGAGTGCTCAGAGAGTATGGGGTATCGGACTGTCTGATTGTGGCGGTCCGCTCCCTGTATGATCAGTGCCAGAGTTTGGTCCGCATTGCCGGCAGTAAGTCGGACACGTTTCCAGTGAGGGTTGGACTCCGCCAAGGCTGCCCTTTGTCACCGATTCTGTTCATAACTTTTATGGACAGAATTTCTAGGCGCAGTCAAGGCGTTGAGGGGATCTGGTTTGGTGGCTGCAGGAATAGGTCTCTGCTTTTTGCAGATGATGTGGTCCTGATGGCTTCATCTGGCCAGGATCTTCAGCTCTCACTGGATCGGTTCGCAGCTGAGTGTGAAGCGACTGGGATGAGAATCAGCACCTCCAAGTCCGAGGCCATGGTTCTCGCCCGGAAAAGGGTGGAGTGCCATCTCCGGGTCGCGGAGGAGACCCTGCCCCAAGTGGAGGAGTTCAAGTACCTCGGAGTCTTGTTCACAAGTGAGGGAAGAGTGGATCATGAGATCGACAGGCGGATCGGTGCGGCGTCTTCAGTAATGCGGACGCTGTATCGATCCGTTGTGGTGAAGAAAGAGCTGAGCCGGAAGGCAAAGCTCTCAATTTACCGGTCGATCTACGTTCCCATCCTCACCTATGGTCATGAGCTTTCGGTTATGACCGAAAGGACAAGATCACGGGTACAAGCGGCCGGAATTAGTTTCCTCCGCCGGGTGGCGGGGCTCTCCCTTAGAGATAGGGTGAGAAGCTTTGCCATCCGGGGGGAGCTCAAAGTAAAGCCGCTGCTCCTCCACATTGAGAGGAGCCAGATGAGGTGGTTCGGGCATCTGGTCAGGATGCCACCCGAACGCCTCCCTAGGGAGGTGTTTAGGGCACGTCCGACCGGTAGGAGGCCACGGGGAAGACCCAGGACACGTTGGGAAGACTAAGTCTCCCGGCTGCCCTGGGAACGCCTCGGGATCCCCCGGGAAGAGCTGGACCAAGTGGCTGGGGAGAGGAAAGTCTGGGTTTCCCTGCTTAGGCTGCTGCCCCCGCGACCCAACCTCGGATAAGCGGAAGAAGATGGATGGATGGATGGACAATGTATTTACTGCCCATTTAGCAGTAAAAAAACATCATCTTGTATAAGCCTTTATTTCTGCGCTGTACAACTGTTAACTTGTCTTACCTAAATTAAAGTTAAAAAAGTTAAAGTAGCAATGATTGTCACACACACACGAGGCGTGTGTGTGTATTCTCTGCATTTGACCCATCACCCTTGATCACGTCCTGGGAGGTGAGGGAGGAGTGAGCAGCAGCTGTGGCCGCACCCGGGAATCATTTTTGGTGATTTAACCCCCAATTCCAACCCTTGATGCTGAGTGCCAAGCAGGGAGGTAATGGCTCCCATTTTTACAGTATTTGGTATGACTCGGCCGGGGTTTGAACTCACAACCTACCCATCTCAGGGCGGACACTCTGACCACTAGGCCACTAAGTAGCTGAGTAGTAAATCCAATCATCTACCTGAGAAATGAACAACATTTAGCTTTACATGACTTTGACAGCTATTGTTTTAAGGGTGAAAACGAACATAGGCGCATGGGTGTCCAAAGTGCGGCCCGGGGGCCATTTGTGGCCCACAGCTCAATTTCTACACATTCTATAGACAAACTAAACAGGTCCCAAATTAGAACAAAAAACTATGAAAAATTTAACAGGACCAAATCCCCCTAAAATGGGACCTGAAAACCAAAATGACCGACAACCTGAGCATATTACTGTATAACGTTTTTGATTATTTCTGTGAGTCCTGTCATGATGAAAAAGTGTACAAATTTCTTGTGAGACATGATATGTTTTCAAGTGTACTAAAGCCCTCAAAAGCGTTTCAGTTGACGGTATAATAGCAATATTAGTCAATGCAAGCTTACTTTAGAGCACAGTTAACATAAATACACATCTTTTCACAATTCAAATAATCATGAATGATTGTATTGCTTTGTTATCTATAACACAAAAGCTAAGATGCAGAAGTGTTGTTCAAATGTTAGCATATGTTCACCTACATTGTTTTGGTTTGAGTATTTTTCATACACAAAATGTATAAAAGTGTCCCTCGCATCCTTCAATTTTTCTCCATGTGGCCCTCGCTGGAAAATGTTTGGACACCTCTGACATAAAGGGTTCATTCCTGATGTGTGGCAGGCGTTGGCAAGATAACGACACAACAATGAGACACAAGTTCTGCCAAAACATTTTGCCTTAAAGGCCTACTGAAACCCACTACTACCGACCAGGCAGTCTGATAGTTTATATATCAATGATGAAATCTTAACATTGCAACACATGCCAATACGGCCGGGTTAGATTAGTAAAGTGCAATTTTAAATTTCCCGCGACATATGCTGCTGAAAACGTCTCGGTATGATGACGTTTGCGCGTGACATCACAGACTGTAGCGGACATTTTGGGACACCATTGTGGCCAGCTATTAAGTCGTCTGTTTTCATCGCAAAATTCCACAGTATTCTGGACATCTGTGTTGGTGAATCTTTTGCAATTTGTTTAATGAACAATGAAGACAGCAAAGAAGAAAGCTGAAGGTGGGAAGCGGTGTATTAGCGGCCGGCTGCAGCAACACAAACACGTAGCCGGTGTTTCATTGTTTACATTCCCGAAATATGACAGTCAAGCTTTACCATTGGCCTGTGGAGAACTGGGACAACAGAGACTCTTACCAGGAGGACTTTGAGTTGGATACACATGCTTGTGGAGATGGGACAACAGAGACTCTTACCAGGAGGACCTTGAGTTGGATACGCGCTACCGTGAGTACGCAGCTGCGGCTTCCAAACATTTGATCGCTTGCCCGTACGTGCGTGACGCTATGTGCATGTCACATACGTAACTTTGGGGAAATATATGTGCTGTATGAACTTTGCTGAGGTGAACGGTACTTTGGGCTGTGGGATTAAATGTGTTGTGCGGGTGTTTGATTTGTATTGGCGGGTTATATGGACGGGAGGGGGGAGGTGTTTGTTATGCAGGATTCATTTGTGGCATATTAAATATAAGCTTGGTTGTGTTGTGGCTAATAGAGTATATATATGTCTTGTGTTTATTTACTGTTTTAGTCATTCCCAGCTGAATATCAGGTCCCACCCGCCTCTTACAGCATCTTCCCTATCTTCCCACTGCCCTCTACTCCTTCACTCTCACTTTCCTCATCCACAAATCTTTCATCCTCGCTCAAATTAATGGGGTAATCGTCGCTTTCTCGGTCCGAATCGCTGTCGCTGCTGGTGGCCATGATTGTAAACAATGTGCAGATATGAAGAGCTCCAAAACCTGTGACGTCACGCTACTTCCGGTACAGGTAAGGCTTTTTTATCAGCGACCAAAAGTTGCAAACTTTATCGTCGATGTTCTCTACTAAATCCTTTCAGCAAAAATATGGCAATATCACGAAATGATCAAGTATGACACATAAAATGGACCTGCTATCCCCGTTTAAATAAGAACATCTCATTTCAGTAGGCCTTTAATTGAATAAATGTCAATAAACAACAAATTAGGTTTGTTCTCGCATGCTTTTTATCTCTATTGTGATAATAATATCCCAATTTGATAAGTTGGTACTTGAGCTTCTGCATAAATTACATCAGCATCTTCTGGATGTTGTCACACTGTATGCCATGAAATTGTCAACAATGCAGGCATTTTTTGGACAACTGTGATTCTCTTTAATCAGCCCACATACCTCCTCTGTAGAACATACCTGGACATCTGTGCGGTCGGCAATCCACTTGGCAAGCTGCTCTGAAGCAAAGCCGATCCTCTGTAGGTCAAACGTGTCAGCTCTTTTTGGCTTTCCCTTAGCCGGGAAATGCATAAAGGTCGGTGCGCTGTTCATGTTCAGCTTCAGAAACAAAAACGCCAAAGTTAACAATGGAAATGTGAATTAAAATACAGTACAGTATTTTCCGGGCTGTAGGGCCACTTCTTTGTTTTCCCCCACGCTTTGAATCCTGCGGCTTATAAATAAAGATTTTTCTTTGCTCACGGCCATAATGTTTTGTGTTCAACAAATAGTTTTTATGTAAAATTGACAGAGGCACTGAAAAGGTGTGTTATTGCTTGTTTTAAGGCACCATATTTTGTTCACTACAGGTGATGCGGGTTGGAATATTAACTTCCTGTTTAGTATTCGTCTATAGCGTTTCTACTCAAAAGGATTCTTTAATCAGCACTCCAAGCAATGTTTGCAAGTTTTACAATATAAACAACGCAATTTATAAGTACTAAACTGTCCCATGTGTGATGTATGTAATTTTTATGCATATTTGTACGTGTTATCGTAATATAATGAAGCTAGCTTTGTTAGCATTAGCGATAGAGATGTCCGATAATGGCTTTTTTGCCGATATTTCGATATTGGCCAACTCTTAATTACCGATTCCGATATCAACCGATACCGATATATACAGTCGTGGAATTAACACATTATTATGCCTAATTTTGTTGTGATGCCCCGCTGGATGCATTAAACAATGTAACAAGGTTTTCCAAAATAAATCAACTCAAGTTATGGAAAAAAATGCCAACATGGCACTGCCATATTTATTATTGAAGTCACGAAGTGCATTATTTTTTTTAACATGCCTCAAAACAGCAGCTTGGAATTTGGGACATGCTCTCCCTGAGAGAGCATGAGGAGGTTGAGGTGGGCGGGGGGGGGGGGTAGGCTAGCGGGGGGTGTATATTGTAGCATCCCGGGAGAGTTAGTGCTGCAAGGGGTTCTGGGTATTTGTTCTGTTGTGTTTATGTTGTGTTATGGTGCAGATGTTCTCCCGAAATGTGTTTTTCATTCTTGTTTGGTGTGGGTTCACAGTGTGGCGCATATTTGTAACAGTGTTAAAGTTGTTTATACGGCCACCCTCAGTGTGACCTGTATGGCTGTTGACCAAGTATGCTTCGCATTCACTTGTGTGTGTGAAAAGTCGTAGATATTATGTGATTGGGCCGTCACGCAAAGGCAGTGCTTTTAAGGTTTATTGGCGCTCTGTACTTCTCCCTACGTCCGTGTACCACTCCGTACAGCGGCGTTTTAAAAAGTCATACATTTTACTTTTTGAAACCGATACCGATAATTTCCGATATTACATTTTAAAGCATTTATCGGCCGATAATATCGGCAGTCCGATATTATCGAACATCTCTAATTAGCGACTATGTTCAGACGTTTACAAGTGTCTGCGCTAGTATTAAACTTACAATGGGCACTCTTTTTGTATTGTTTCATTTTCGTAAATTGGCCAAAACTTCACAATGGAGTTATTGAGTCTGTTTAGTTGATAGTGGGTCCATGACTATAAGCTGTTTTGTTTGATCAACTGATTTACTGCAGTGTGATGGGCAATTAAGGTAAGTAAATAAACATCCATCCATCCATCCATTTTCTACCGCTTGTCCTTTTTGGGGTTGCGGGGGGTGCTGGAGCCTATCTCAGCTGCATTCGGGCGGTAGGTCGGGTACACCCTGGACAAGTCGCCACCTCATCACAGGGCCAATACAGATAGACAACATTCACACTCACATTCACACACTATGGTCAATTTAGAAATAAACACATAAAACATATTTTGTACTGGTATATATCTGCAGCTCATAGTCCGGTGTGACTAGTATATGGCTATTTGGTGGCTGCGGCTTAAATACTGTTGTGCTCTATAGCCCGAAAATATGGTAAATGGATATACACCATACAGGTAAACTCTAAATGTGAAGTGAAGTGAAGTGAATTATATTTATATAGCGCTTTTCTCTAGTGACTCAAAGCGCTTTACATAGTGAAACCCAATATCTAAGTTACATTTAAACCAGAGTGGGTGGCACTGGGAGCAGGTGGGTAAAGTGTCTTGCCCAAGGACACAACAGCAGTGACTAGGATGGCGGAAGCGGGGATCGAACTTGCAACCCTCAAGTTGCTGGCACGGCCACTCTACCAACCGAGCTATACAATATTTGAATAGTGCGCAAAAGTTCATTAATGAGAGCAATTCAACTTCAAAAGAGAAACCAATATATGATATAAACTCATTACATGCAAGGTACAATATGTCAAGCCTTTGTTATAATTGATGATCATAGCTTAGAGCAGTGATTCTCAAACTGTGGTACTCCAAATAATCACTTGATTAAAGTACAGTGTTGTATTTGCCTATATTAAATAAAACCTCTGCCTTGCTTTGCATGAATAATTAGGCCTACTACGCTACTGTATTTCAATGTTGGTCATTATGGTGGTACTTGGAGAGCCAAGACTTTGCTGAGATGGTACTTGGTGTAAAAGGTTTGAGAACCACTGGCTTGGATTTTTTTTAGATTTTCAAATCAGGGTTTTCATGAGCCAATCATCAACATTTTAATTTCAACTGTTGGAATAAACAAAACTTTGCACGATAGTCACATTGTTTGAGTGAGTTCCACCTGTATAATGCATTATATAAGTGGCATGCGGTTCTGCAATTAAAGACTGATGAAAGACTATTAGCTCTTATAATCAGTAGCTTTTTTATAGCTGCAACATGGTGCCTGATACCTAAATAACCGCAGAACCAAGATAAAATGTTTACAAAATAGACAAATGGAAAGGGGGAGAACTATAATGCAAATGAGAGAATCAGGAAGCCTATTGCATATGTCTGCTGGAACTATCTACCATTTTCCCATTACTGTGTGCTCAAGCTATTTTAAAGTTTGTATGACTCCTTTTTTCAGTAAAAAGTTTCACCTCTCCAAAGGATTTCAATACTTATTTAGGTCAAGACTCACTGCTTTTTCCCCAATTCGACTTTAATACTGCCGAGTGGTATTCCTTTGGACCTGAAATATCTGCCTTAAAACGAGTTTATAAGACACTGGCTAACACATTTTGCTCCAAGATATCGCAATAATCTTCTGATTTGATCATCTCTTTGATGCATTCAGTGCCTCCAGGACCTGATGCACCAAAACAGGACTCCGGCATGACAGACAGTCATCTTCACAGCAGGAGAGAACGTCCAAAGGCTTCAGTTGGGCTTTGTTTCTTCAATTATCATCTAGCTGATACACTGTGGTTGCTGATAATTTATCTGCAATTAATCTCAACAAAACTGGCTCATTTGCATGTACTCGAGATTCTACTTTAAAAAGTGTCCTAAAATGGTGTCCATCCTTTTTAATAGGACCGTGTGCATGGATGTAGACATAAATAAGCATGAGCTAGCTTCAAAAACATGCAAAAACAAGTATGCAGACACAAAAAATTGTAATCAACAATACTATTAAAGCACAAAAAGAATATCAATCAAAGATTTGATTGAAAAGAGCTTGAGAAGCTGCTGCAAATAGTTGCAAAATACCGTATTTTAATGTAAAATAATTGTTTTTGGCAGTGGAGGGGGGGGGGGGGGGTAGGGGGTTAGGTTTGCATCATCAGAGAAATGGACATTGAAACAATGAAGGACTGACTTGGTAGGATATGCACAGCAAGTAGTGGACATAGAGAGAGAGATCAGAAAGCATAAGAAAAAGTATCTACATTTGATTATTTACATTTGATTATTAACAATCTGGGGAGGGTGTTAGTTTAGGGTTGAAGTTGCCTGGAGGTATTGTTTTAGTGCGGTTTTGAAGGAGGTTAAAGATGCCCTTTCTTTTACACCTGTTGGGAGTGCATTCCATATTGATGTGGCATAGAAAGAGAATGAGTTAAGACCTTTGTTATATCGGAATCTGGGTTTAACGTGGTTAGTGGAGCTCCCCCTGGTGTTGTGGTTATGGCGGTCATTGAAGTAGTTTGACATGTACCTCGGTATCAGGGAGGTTTAGCGGATTTTATAGACTAGGCTCAGTGCAAGTTGTTTTACCCACTTAGGAGTGAGGTGTGAGTAAAAGGAAGTTGGGCCGAACTCAAAAAAGAAGGGAAAAAAACAAACAGGCGCTACAATGCGTGACTCGGGGGAAGAAATGATTAATACACATGCACTATCTTCGTTGAAATGTGGTGTGGTAACGTGTGGAGTCATTTTGGGTCTTATGGTGAGGATGGGGCAAAGCTGGATAAGGACTTTGCAGTATGCGTCTCTTGAAAATACAATACACATACCAAACATGCAAAGATCATCCACCCTGTTCGCCTAAGCTTGCAGATAAAACAGTGTCTAGTTGGAGAAATGTTGAGGTCTATATTCAAATGCTAAATGTGTATTTTTGTTATGTTTCTACTTAAAAAAATTATCTCCTTGAGAGATAAGATTTTCTAAATGAAAAAAAATCACTGTGAGACAACTACAAAAAGATCCTTTTTAAAGGCCTACTGAAACCCACTACTACCGACCACGCAGTCTGATAGTTTATATATCAATGATGAAATCTTAACATTGCAACACATGCCAATACGGCCGGGTTAACATATAAAGTGCAATTTTAAATTTCCCGCGAAACTTCCGGTTGAAAACGTCTATGTATGATGACGTATGCGCGTGACGTCAATGGTTGAAATGGAAGTATTCGGACACCATTGTATCCAATACAAAAAGCTGTTTTCATCGCAAAATTCCACAGTATTCTGGGCATCTGTGTTGGTGAATCTTTTGCAATTTGTTTAATGAACAATGAAGACTGCAAAGAAGAAAGCTGTTGGTGGGATCTGTGTATTAGCGACTGGCTGCAGCAACACACCCAGGAGGACGTTGACTTGGATAGCAGACGCGCTATCCGACGCTAGCCGCCGACCGCATCGATGATCGGGTGAAGTCCTTCGTCGCTCTGTCGATCGCTGGAACGCAGGTGAGCACGGGTGTTGATTAGCAGATGAGGGCTGGCTGGCGTAGGTGGATAGCTAATGTTTTTTAGCATAGCTCTGTGAGGTCCCGTAGCTAAGTTAGCTTCAATGGCGTCGTTAGCAACAGCATTGTTAAGCTTCGCCAGGCTGGAAAGCATTAACCGTGTAGTTACAGGTCCATGGTTTAATAGTATTGTTGATTTTCAGTCTATCTTTCCAGTCAGGGGTTTATTTATTTTGTTTCTATCTGCAGTTAAGCCCGATGCTATCACGTTAGCTCCGTAGCTAAAGTGCTTCGCCGACGTATTGTCGTGGAGATTAAAGTCACTGTGAATGTCCATTTCGCGTTCTCGACTCTCATTTTCAAGAGGATATAGTATCCGAGGTGGTTTAAAATACAAATCCGTGATCCACAATAGAAAAAGGAGAAAGTGTGGAATCCAATGAGCCAGCTTGTACCTAAGTTACGGTCAGAGTGAAAAAAGATACGTCCTGCACTGCACTCTAGTCCGTCACTCTCACGTGCCTCGTCCACAAATCTTTCATCCTCGCTCAAATTAATGGGGTAATCGTCGCTTTCTCGGTCCGAATCGCTCTCGCTGCTGGTGTAAACAATGGGGAAATGTGAGGAGCCTTTCAACCAGCGACGTCACGCTACTTCCGGTACAGGCAAGGCTTTTTTTATCAGCGACCAAAAGTTGCGAACTTTATCGTAGTTGTTCTCTACTAAATCCTTTCAGCAAAAATATGGCAATATCGCGAAATGATCAAGTATGACACAGAATGGATCTGCTATCCCCGTTTAAATTAAAAAAATATATTTCAGTAGGCCTTAAAGTTATCTTCCTCTAAAAGTGCCATTGTCTTTGCACTATTGCTGTCTGCACATTTTTCAAAATATGCTGCAAAATAAAAACTATGATTTTGAATATGTATTTTCTTTGTTTTTGTAATCACCCCTATCGCAGCATCGCCGCATTAAGATTTGATGGTTACTGTGAGTCATGTATAGCATATTGTATTGTATTGTGAGGTACCCTGAAATTCCCAAAAGGCATGTAATGCATTGTTTCATTTACTGAGGAAAAAATAAGTAATATTGTAAAACAAATCATTTGCTGACGAGGACCAGAGGGGTGAGCACATTAAACCGGTTTTAAAGTCGCTGCATTGGCTCCCCGTCCGCTTCAGGGGTCGATTTTAAAGTTCTAATATTAGTTTTTATAAGTCTTAATGGCCTTGTGCCTTCTTATCTATCTGACCTACGTTTATCCTATCAACCCTTGCGAATCCTGGAGTCCTGTGGCACCAAACTGTTATCTTTCAAAGCAGAACTTTAGATTAAACAGAGGTAACTTGTTGCAGCAACAGACTCTTATCATCAGGGCACATCAAGTTGAAAATAGCATCTTAAAGCAAAACACATACTCGATGATGGCGTCGATCGCATGAATACTACATCGACAACAAGCAGAGGAGAACGCTACGCTGGCGGTTTACCTGTGTCAATACTGTCAACAAAAGTACTACAGTTAAGTTAATAATAATAATAATAATGGATTAGATTTTATATCGCGCTTTTCTATTATTAGATACTCAAAGCGCTCACAGAGAAGTGGGATTCCATCATTAAGTTAACAATATGCCTTTACTAAACAGACAGCCATCGCATGTAAACCACCTAACATCAGTGAAAACCAAGTCCTGCAAGAAGATATAAATCATATCACCTAGACGATATGTACCAAAAATTATACTGCGGTATTTTTAGTTTGAATACCGGCATCTAATATACACTGGTATATTAAAAAAAACCTTCAAAGTGTTTAAGATCGTCTCAGTGTTTTATGGCTAGATAGCCGGTGTTGTGAGCACTCCGATTATTGTTGTTGTAAGTACTATCGTAATGCGTTGTTTATTCTTTAAAAATGTAGCCGTTACTATATCAAAGCAATTTTCATTTGTTTTGTTTATGAATGTTGGGTTTATATCCTCACGCTTGTGCGCGGAATAGATGGGGCTTCTACTCGCTCCCTGCAGTGAACGCCGCTGGCTGTGGAGTTTAAAGCTATTTTTTAGTAGAGGCACTTTTAAGCCGAGTTGTAGTTAAACATTTCATACACCGAGCAAGCAGCAGAGAGGAGCTATGATTAACTTCTGTGCTAAGTCGCTAACAGAACTGAACAACATAAACAGATGAGATTAGTGGTAAAGTCGCTACAAGGAGAGATATACACTACCGTTCAAAAGTTTGGGGTCACCCAAACAATTTTGTGGAATAGCCTTCATTTCTAAGAACAAGAATAGACTGTCGAGTTTCAGATGAAAGTTCTCTTTTTCTGGCCATTTTGAGCGTTTAATTGACCCCACGAATGTGATGCTCCAGAAACTCAATCTGTTCAAAGGAAGGTCAGTTTTGTAGCTTCTGTAACGAGCTAAACTGTTTTTAGATGTGTGAACATGATTGCACAAGGGTTTTC
This sequence comes from Entelurus aequoreus, assembly GCF_033978785.1. Taxonomy (NCBI): domain Eukaryota; kingdom Metazoa; phylum Chordata; class Actinopteri; order Syngnathiformes; family Syngnathidae; genus Entelurus; species Entelurus aequoreus. The sequence goes on along the minus strand of NC_084752.1, from coordinate 29,141,318 downwards.
TAATCATCATTTAGACTTCTGAGCCAATGAGCAAACACATTGTACCATTATAACACTGGATTGATAGTTGCTGGAAATGGGCCTCTATACACCTATGTAGATATTGCACCTAAAACCAGATATTTGCAGCTAGAATAGTCATTTACCACATTAGCGATGTATAGAGTGTATTTCTTTAAAGTTAAGACTATCCATCCATCCATCCATCTTCTTCCGCTTATCCGAGGTCGGGTCGCGGGGGCAGCAGCCTAAGCAGGGAAACCCAGACTTCCCTCTCCCCAGCCACTTCGTCCAGCTCTTCCCGGGGGATCCCGAGGCGTTCCCAGGCCAGCCGGGAGACATGGTCTTCCCAACGTGTCCTGGGTCTTCCCCGTGGCCTCCTACCGGTCGGACGTGCCCTAAACACCTCCCTAGGGAGGCGTTCGGGTGGCATCCTGACCAGATGGCCGAACCACCTCAACTGGCTCCTCTCGATGTGGAGGAGCAGCGGCTTTACTTTGAGCTCCCCCCGGATGGCAGAGCTTCTCACCCTATCTCTAAGGGAGAGCCCCGCCACCCGGCGGAGGAAACTCATTTCGGCCGCTTGTACCCGTGATCTTGTGCTTTCGGTCATAACCCAAAGCTCATGACCATAGGTGAGGATGGGAACGTAGATCGACCGGTAAATTGAGAGCTTTGCCTTCAGGCCTAGCTCCTTCTTCACCACAACGGATCGATACAGCGTCCGCATTACTGAAGACGCCGCACCGATCCGCCTGTCGATCTCACGATCCACTCTTCCCTCACTCGTGAACAAGACTCCAAGGTACTTGAACTCCTCCACTTGGGGCAGGGTCTCCTCCGCAACCCGGAGATGGCACTCCACCCTTTTCCGGGCGAGAACCATGGACTCGGACTTGGAGGTTCTGATTCTCATCCCAGTCGCTTCACACTCAGCTGCGAACCGATCCAGCGAGAGCTGAAGATCCTGGCCAAACGAAGTCATCAGGACCACATCATCTGCAAAAAGCAGAGACCTAATCCTGCAGCCACCAAACCAGATCCCCTCAACGCCTTGACTGCACCTAGAAATTCAGTCCATAAAAGTTGTGAACAGAATCGGTGACAAAGGGCAGCCTTGGCGGAGTCCAACCCTCACTGGAAACGTGTCCGACTTACTGCCGGCAATGCGGACCAAACTCTGGCACTGATCACACAGGGACCGGACCGCCACAATCAGACAGTCCGATACCCCATACTCTCTGAGCACTCCCCACAGGACTTCCTGTGGGACACGGTCAAATGCCTTCTCCTAGTCCACAAAACACATGTAGACTGGTTGGGCAAACTCCCATGCACCCTCAAGGACCCTGCCGAGAGTATAGAGCTGGTCCACAGTTCCACGACCAGGACGAAAACCACACTGTTCCTCCTAAATCCGAGGTTCGCCTATCCGGCGTAGCCTCCTCTCCAGCACACCCGAATAGACCTTACCGGGAAGGCAGAGGAGTGTGATCCCACGATAGTTAGAACACACCCTCTGGTTCCCCTTCTTAAAGAGAGGAACCACCACCCCGGTCTGCTAATCCAGAGGTACCGCCCCCGATGTCCACGCGATGCTGCAGAGTCTTGTCAACCAAGACAGCCCCACAGCATCCAGAGCCTTAAGGAACTCCGGGCGGATCTCATCCACCCCCGGGGCCTTGCCACCGAGGAGCTTTTTAACTACCTCAGCAACCTCAGCCCCAGAAATAGGAGAGCCCACCACAGATTCCCCAGGCACTGCTTCCTCATAGGAAGACGTGTTGGTGGGATTGAGGAGGTCTTCGAAGTATTCCCTCCACCGATCCACAACATCCGCAGTCGAGGTCAGCAGAACACCATCCTCACCATACACGGTGTTGATAGTGCACTGCTTCCCCTTCCTGAGGCGGCGGATGGTGGTCCAGAATCGCTTCGAAGCCGTCCGGAAGTCGTTTTCCATGGCTTCCCCGAATTCCTCCCATGTCCGAGTTTTTGAGCAATGAGCAAACACATTGTACCATTAGAACACTGGAGTGATATTTGCTGGAAATGGGCCTCTATACACCTATGTAGATATTGCACCAAAAACCAGATATTTGCAGCTAGAATAGTCATTTACCACATTAGCAATGTATAGAGTGTATTTCTTTAAAGTTAAGACTAGTTTAAAGTTATCTTCATTGAAAAGTACAGTGCTTTTCCTTCAAAAATAAGGACATTTCAATGTGACCCCAAACTTTTGAACGGTAGTGTATGTTCTCAAGCAAATTGGTGTATGTGTAAATAAAGCTGTAGTCACTCACGAAAAGCTAAATGCATTGTATCACACTCGAGAAGTCAGTACCGCGCGCCATATTTTTTTAAAGTTTGATGCACATCGTGTTATTGTGTGTCATTGTGCATCAGAGAGAAGCCTACATAAACACGCAAGGGACACGGGACGGGGTCAGCCAATGATGATGCCCTGTGCTTCGCCCGTCAGGCGCAGAGAAGAGCAAACGGCCTAACGAAGGCACATCAAATGATACCGGTTTGGCGGTATCGTCTCAAACATATACCACGAAGCCCTAATATCATCACATCTGATGTGTCGTACAATACCTTGGGGAGGCACAATTACAGCAAAGATGAACCAACTGTACTACACAATCAAGAGCATCAAGTTGCAACTACTGGCTGTATGTGAACTGATATTGCTTACTGGAGAACATTGGCCATCTGTAAATAATCACACGAGTTCAGGTGGCATTGTACCATCTGAAGAGGTAAACAAGCTTGTTTGTTTAAACAACTGGTTAGACTAAAGAGTAGGGATGTCCGATAATGGCTTTTTGCCGATATCCGATATTCCGATATTGTCCAACTCTTTAATTACCGATACCGATATCAACCGATATATGCAGTCGTGGAATTAACACATTATTATGCCTAATTTGGACAACCAGGTATGGTGAAGATAAGGTACTTTTTAAAAAAATTAGTAAAATAAGATAAATAAATTAAAAACATTTTCTTGAATAAAAAAGAAAGTACAACAATATAAAAACAGTTACCTAGAAACTAGTAATGAATGAAAATTAGTAAAATTAACTGTTAAAGGTTAGTACTATTAGTGGACCAGCAGCACGCACAATCATGTGTGCTTACGGACTGTATCCCTTGCAGACTGTATTGATATATAATGTAGGAACCAGAATATTAATAACAGAAAGAAACAACCCTTTTGTGTGAATGAGTGTAAATGGGGGTGGGAGGTTTTTTGGGTTGGTGCACTAATTGTAAGTGTATCTTGTGTTTTTATGTTGATTTAATTAAAAAAAATTTAAAAAAAAAAACGATACCGATAATAAAAAAAAACGATACCGATAATTTCCGATATTACATTTTAACGCATATATCGGCCGATAATATCGGCAGGCCGATATTATCGGACATCTCTACTAAAGAATAAATCGTGCACTATGTTAAGTTGTTTATGAATGTGTTTACTACATTATCCATTAGTAACTGTACCTTATTTGCAATATTATTGTGAATACTTTTAAAATTTGCACCTTTTATTCTTTGGCTTTTAACACTACGTGAGTTGTGTGGTCTTTTGTCCTATGTTGTCCTCTGTTTTTTTTTTGTTTTGTTTTTTTAATACATTTTGATTTCTATTTACTGTTTTAATTGGTTTTACCCTTTAAAATAGTTTTTAATCATATTTATTTTTATATTGTTTTTATATTGTTTTTATATTTATTTATTTTTTGTTTTTATTCAGTAATTGGTAGAGCATAATATTGTTTTTAATATTGTTTTTAACATGGCTGTGCAGCACTTTGGAAACATTCTTGTTGTTTAAATGTGCTATATAAATCAAGTGGATTGGATTGGATTGGATAATTCTTATCATACTTACTGTCACCAAGTTTTGGGCACATCAATGACTTGCAGTTCAGTAAAACATTTAAAAAATGTTCCTGTATGACATTCTGACTACTAAATTGCATTTGTATCCAAATATTGGCGTATTTTGTTAAACACATTTTATTTATTTAATAAAATAATAAACCATGGTTAATTATGATTAATCGCAGTTTAGAGTGAGATTAATCTGATTTTAAAAATTAATCATTTGACAGCCCTAACCAGAGCAAAGACACAGAGTGGCAAAAAAAACAAAAAAAACCCGCTAAAGACACATATTTATTCAGGCTTTTTACTAATCATGTTAAACTTTCCTTTTTTTTCTTCTGTTATTTTCTATTGTATTTATTGCTATTATTAGTACTATTATTCTATCAATGTTTTTATTAACTCAATGTATTTATATATTTTTAATGATATTTTATCATATGTTTTACACTACTTTTTAGATGGTGTTCTCCAGTGTGGACACCTCAAATGTGGCTTTTTTCCTCCATCCTGGATGCCGTGTTAAATGATAAATGGGTTGTACTTGTATAGCGCTTTTCTACCTTCAAGGTACTCAAAGCGCTTTGACACTATTTCCACATTCACCCATTCACACACACATTCACACACTGTGTTCTGTTTTGTTATTGTCCATTGTGCTGTGTGCGCGTTTGTGTGTTTTTATGCACGTTTTTTTGTGTAAAGCACTTTGTTGCTTTATAAACCAAGTTTGATTTGATGTGATTTTATTTAACAGTATTAGTGCGTTACATCAGAGAAAACCACACAGTGAGTTCTTCTTTATACCACATTGAGACATGTTTACGGTATGCCGGTCTGAAAATAAACACATCTTACCAATTGTTTAAATCTATTTTAAACAAAGTAAAAAATAATGAGCCACTTTCTAGAACACAATCAGAAGGTGATGAATATTAGATGTGATATTAGGCTGCTGTTGAAAGAGCAAATGTGTCTAAAATGTATTCATGAGGCAGAACAAGTACAACAAGCAATACAACAGCTCATTTACTAGATACATTTAACACACACAAAGCCTTTTACAAGACCAGAATTACATTTGACTAGCTGAAAGGATAAATATATGGACAGCCAGATTTAGAATGAGTGATAAAAACAATGGATAACACAAATTAAGTATGAATTTAAAAAATACAACCTGTTGGAAAACATCTGCTCCTTCGTCATAGTCCACGACAGTGAAGAAGAGCTTGTTTGAGAAAGCAGAGGAGTAGCGCCATGAGTTTGCCAGGACTTGGTATTCTTCATTTGCTTGCCTGTAAGATGCCAAAGAGAATACAGAATGGTATGTCATTAATGTAATTGTGTCTAACCTGTTCAGGGTCAGGGGTGAGCTGCCTAGCCGAGTTTTGGGCAAAAACACATTTTATATATACACTACCGTTCAAAAGTTTGGGGTCACCCAAACAATTTTGTGTTTGAGCCTTCATTTCTAAGAACAAGAATAGACTGTCGAGTTTCAGATGAAAGTTCTCTTTTTCTGGCCATTTTGAGCGTTTAATTGACCCCACAAATGTGATGCTCCAGAAACCCAATCTGTCAAAGGAAGGTCAGTTTTGTAGCTTCTGTAACGAGCTAAACTGTTTTCAGATGTGTGAACATGATTACACAAGGGTTTTCTAATCATCAATTAGCCTTCTGAGCCAATGAGCAAACACATTGTACCATTAGAACACTGGAGTGATAGTTGCTGGAAATGGTTCTCTATACACCTATGTAGATATTGCACCAAAAACCAGACATTTGCAGCTAGAATAGTCATTTACCACATTAGCAATGTATAGAGTGTATTTCTTTAAAGTTAAGACTAGTTTAAAGTTATCTTCATTGAAAAGTACAGTGCTTTTCCTTAAAAAATAAGGACATTTCAATGTGACCCCAAACTTTTGAACGGTAGTGTACACTGTTAGTATGTATGTAATGTAGTAACAGGCAAATTCGTAATAACATGTAATATTTACATATTTTGGTCATTGTAACCATACAGAGGCAAATTATGTTAACAGACGCATCACAATGTTCGCTATTTTCTTCAACAACACACAAGACTACGAATCATGGCAGGCTTCGTGAGAGCCAACGACGACTACTTTGAGACAAATTATGATCCAGAACCTTATATTTTTGAGCCTGAATATAAGGAGGATGAGCTACAAGTTTTAAAAGCTGAGTGATTAACATATCCAGCAAGTAGTATGATTGCAAAGTGCTAAACAAGAAATACAAACTTCTAACTTAATAAAACTGGGTGCAAATGAGCGTATTTTCCTGTCTTTCTCGCGATCTTAGGGTTTTTTTGTTGAGTCTCAAAGTTGACCAAATTCTCGGTTATGGCCACAACCTTCTACTATCCAGGTGAGATGCATGATGTATAATCTATCATTAGCTTCTGCCAACTCAAAGGCGATGCAGCAGCTCACTGGCTCAGTATATTAATAGCTACATAAGCTAGTTACCTGTCTGTGATCACGGCACCTCTAAACTTAGTTTATTGCTGTTAGCGCTTATAATAACAACACTTGTATTCAGTGCTATACAGGACTTTACAGCTCAAAGTGCATGTCAGAGCAAATGATAATCATGAGGTCAAAGGAACTGCCCATAGAGCTAAGAGACAGAATTGTGGCAAGGCACAGATCTGGCCATGGTTACAAAATAATTTATGGAGCACTGAGAGCACAGTGGCCTCCATAATCCTTAAATGGAAGACATTTGGGACCACCACAACTCCTACTAGTCCAGCCAAACCGAGCAATCGTGGGATAAGAGACTTGGTGAGAGAGGGAATGAAGAACCCACAGATCGCCGTGGCTGATCTCCACAGATGCAGTAGGGAGATGAGAGAAAATTCCACAATGTCAACTATCACTGCAGCCCTCCGCCAGCCGGGGTTTTATGGCAGAGTGGCTTGCGGAAGCCTCTCCTCAGTGCAAACATATGAAAGCCTGCATAGAGTTTGCCAAAAACGGACACAGGACTCCCAGACTATAAAAATAAGATTTTCTGGTCTGATGAGACCAAGATTGAACTTTTTGGGGTTAATTCTAAGCGGTATGTGTGGAGAAACCCAGGCACTGCTCATCACCAGCCTAATACAATCCCAACAGTGAAACATGGTGGTGGCAGCATCCTGCTTTAGGGGTGTTTTTCAGCTGCAGGGAAAAGACGACTGGTTGCAACTGAAGGAAAGATCAATGCGGCCAAGTACATAGATATCCTGGAAGAAAACCTCTTCCAGAGTGCTCAGGACATCAGACTGAATCGAAGGTTCACCTTCCAACAAGACAATGACATTAAGCCCAGAGCTAAAATAACAAATGAATGGCTTCGGAACAACGCTGTGACCATTCTTGACAGGCCCAGCCAGAGCCCTGACCTAAACCCAATTGAGCATCTCTAGAGAGACCTGAAAATGGCTGTCCACCAACGTTCCCCATCCATCCTGACATAACTGGAGAGGATCTGCAAGTAAGAATGGCAGAGTCCCTAAATCCCGGAGTGAAAAACATGTTGCATCATTCCTAAGAAGCCTCATGGCTATACTAGCTTAAAAGGGTGCTTCTACTTAATAGTGAGCAAAGGGTCTGAATACTTACGACTAGAGATGTCCGATAATGGCTTTTTTGCCGATATCCGATATTCCGATATGGTTCAACTCTTAATTACCGATTACGATATCAACCGATACCGATATATACAGTCGTGGAATTAACACATTATTATGCCTAATTTTGTTGTGATGCCCCGCTGGATGCATTAAACAATTTAACAAGGTTTTCCAAAATAAATCAACTCAAGTTATGGAAAAAAATGCCAACATGGCACTGCCATATTTAACATGCCTCAAAACAGCAGCTTAAAATTGTGACATGCTCTCCCTGAGAGAGCATGAGGAGGTTGAGGTGTGGGGGGGGGGGGGGGGGGGGGGTGTATATATTGTAGCGTCCCGGAAGAGTTAGTGCTGCAATGGGTTCTGGGTATTTGTTCTGTTGTGTTTATGTTGTGTTACAGTGCAGATGTTCTCCCGAAATGTGTTTGTCATTCTTGTTTGGTGTGGGTTCACAGTGTGGCGCATATTTGTAACAGTGTTAAAGTTGTTTACACGGTCACCCTCAGTGTGACCTGTATGGCTGTTGACCAAGTATGCATGGCATTCACTTGTGTGTGTGAAAAGCCGTAGATATTATGTGACTGGGCCAGCCAGCAAAGGCAGCGCCTTTAAGGTTTATTGGCGCTCTGTTCTTCTCCCTACGTCCGTGTACACAGCAGCGTTTTTAAAAGTCATTAATTTCACTTTTTAAAACCGATACCGATAATTTTGAAACCGATACCGATAATTTCCGATATTATATTTTAAAGCATTTATCCGCCGATAATATCGGCAGTCCGATATTATCGGACATCCCTACTTACGACCAAGTGATATTTCAGTTTGATAAAATGTCTACATTTCTATTTTGTTTCTGTCAAGATGGGGTGCTGAGTGTACATTGCTAAGGAACTTTTTGATTTCAGCAAATGGCTGCAATGACAGTGAACAATTTTAAGGGGTCTGCATACTTTGCATACCCACTGTATATGATTATAAATGATGTCATAAGGTACCAGCATGTAAAGAAAGCGACGGAGGAAAATGTATGTGCACTAGAGCAGTGGTCCCCAACCACCGGGCCGCGGCCCGGTACCGGTCCGTGGGTCGATTGGTACCAGGCCGCACAATAATTAAAATATATATATATATATATAGTGTGTTAGCGCTTATAATAACAACACTTGTATTCAGTGCTATACAGCAGTGGTCCCATACCACCGGGCCGTGGATCGATTGGTACCGGGCCGCACAAGAAAAAAAACAACAACGTTTTAATTTATTTATTAAGTCAACATAAAAAACACAAGATACACTTACAATTAGTGCACCAACCCAACAAACCTCCCTCCCCCATGTACACTCATTCACACTCATTCGCACAAAAGGGTTGTTTATTTCTGTTATTAATATTTCTGGTTCCTACATTATATATCAATATAGATCAATACAGTCTGCAGGGATACAGTCCGTAAGACAGGCAGTCATTAGAAAGGCTGCTTCAACCTCTTGATAGCTCGTTTGCTCTCTTTCCAGGCCTGCTATTTCTATTGTTTGTACTTCCTCCTATTTTGTAGACTAAATAGGTTAAAATTCAGTTCTCGTCACCTCTCTTCATCTTAGACAGCCTTGGAATAAAAGGATCTAGGAGGACTCTGCTCTCCTACAGGGGAGAATCCTAAAATTACCATTAGTGGTTAAAAAGAACAGATTAAACACAAAATGTCAACATTTCTCATACGGTAATTACAAATTAAATTGAATGCTAATTGTCCTGAGGGTCGGATAAGATGATTAGTGTCACACACGGCTGTCACACACACACGTACACTCCCGAAGCTATTGTGTGCAGAGATCCAAAAGCAGTCCCAGAGAAGCAATTGTTTGCAGTCATGCTTTTGTTAGGGTATGACAGGGGTCTGCAACCTGTGGCTCTGGAACCACATGCAGCTCTTGTATCTCTCTGTTGGGGCTCCAGCTAGCTAATGCTTATTATGTGTACTGTAGTCACTACGCTGTGCCTTGAAGCACCGTCATGAGTCTCTCAAAGTTCTGCATAAGCCATTAATTTCTAGGACCAGTGTTTTCTGGTGAGAAACCATGACACTTCTCAGCAGGCACAAGACATTGATACAACGTAGGGTTGTACGGTATACCGTAGTACCGGAAACGTACCGGTCCCCCACACCCGCGTCGAAGTCACATCATGACATTGCTGGTTTTACGAGCAGAGGAGCATGTTCGGCAGCGCACAATCACAGAGTACTTAGAAGTAGACAGTGTGTAGACAGAAAAGGGAGAACGGACACATTTTGGCTTAAAAACTAAAGATAAAGGTGAAGTTATAACACTGAAATGCCCTCAGGAAGAGGTGCTTTAAGTCACGGCTAGCCAGCTAGCGGCTAACGTCCATCTGCCGTCGTCAGTGTTTTAACTACTTCTAAATGGCGACAAATAAAGTAAGTTTCTTACAAGTATCATCCCTGCAGGACGAGGAATAGCTAAACATGCTTCACTACACACCGTAGCTCACCGGCATCAAAATGTAAACAAACGCCATAGGTGGATCAACACCTAACATCAACTGTAATGATATTAAGTACAGGCACGTATCCAGTCGAAATTACTACGATTACGTCAATATTTTTTGGCATCACAACATCTTCTTTCATTTTTTTTAAATGTATATTATGTTTATAAACTCAGGAAATATGTCCCTGGACACATGAGGACTTTGAATATGACCAATGTATGATCCTGTAACTACTTGGTATCAGATTGATACCCAAATGTGTAGTATCATCCAAAACTAATGTAAAGTATCAAACAACAGAAGAATAAGTGTTTATTACATTTTAACAGAAGTGTAGACATAACATGGTAAAAGAGAAAGTAAGCAGATATAACAGTAAATGAACAAGTAGATTAATTTTCTACCACTTGTCCTTAATAATGTTGAGAAAATAATAGAATGATAAATGACACAATATGTTACTGCATACGTCAGCAGACTAATTAGGAGCCTTTGTTTGTTTACTTACTACTAAAAGACAAGTTGTTTAGTATGTTCACTATTTCATTTAAGGACTTAACTGCAATAAGAAACATATGTTTAATCTACCCTAAGATTTTTGTTAAAAAATAAAGCCAATAATGCAATGTTTTTGTGGTCCCCTTTATTTAGAAAAGTACCGAAAAGTATCGAAAAATATCGAAATCATTTTAGTACTGGTAACAAAATATTGGTATTGTTACAACACTAATACAACTTTGATTATACATAAATGTCCTTTGAATCTGACTTTGAAACAATGTTGCAAAATAGTTGTATTTGTAAATTGAGGCAACGTTGATGTCTAACGTTGGATCTATGTTGTTGGTTGAGAAATAACCACATTTCAATGGTCATTTCAACGTCAGAACCTGGCATTGATTAAACGTCGTCAAAAAACATGTTATTTCAACGTTATGTTTGCGTTGCTCAGGTCAGGACCTGAGTCAACAAGTTATCAGCGTTGTTTTAATATCTTGTGCCTGCTTTGATTGATTGAAACTTTTATTAGTAGATTGCACAGTGAAGTACATTTTCCGTATAATTGACCACTAAATGGTAACACCCGAATAAGATTTTCAACTTGTTTAAGTCGGGGTCCACTTAAATTGATTCATGATACAGATATATACTATTTTCATAATACAGTCATCACACAAGATAATCATCAGAGTATATACAATGAATTATTTACATTATTTACAATCCGGGGTGTGGGATATGGAGGGTGGGGTAGGATTGGTTGGTCAATCATCAACAATTGCATCATCAGAGAAATGGACATTGGAACAGTGTAGGACTGACTTGGTAGGATATGTACAACAGGTAGTGGACACAGAGAGAGAGATCAGAAAGTATAAGAAAAAGTGTCTACATTTGATTGTTTACATTTGATTATTTACAATCCGAAGAGGTATTATGTGGAAGGGAGGGTGTTAGTTTAGGGTTGAAGTTGCCTGGAGGTGTTGTTTTAGTGCGGTTTTGAAGGATGTTAGAGATGCCCTTTCTTTTACACCTGTTGGGAGTGCATTCCACATTGATGTGGCATAGAAAGAGAATGAGTTAAGACCTTTGTTAGATCGGAATCTGGGTTTAACGTGGTTAGTGGAGCTCCCCCTGGTGTTGTGGTTATGGCGGTCATACGTTAAGGAAGTAGTTTGACATGTACTTCGGTATCAGGGAGGTGTAGCGGATTTTATAGACTAGGCTCAGTGCAAGTTGTTTTACTCTGTCCTCCAGCCCACTTTGGAGAAGTGGGTTGGAGTGAGGTGTGATCTGGGGTGGAGGTCTAAAAGTAACCTGTTGTGCTAGGGTACCAGGAGGTGCATGCATAATCGAAAAAGGGTTGAACGAGAGTTCCCGCCAGAATCTTCATGGTGCTTTTGTTGACCAGAGAGGAGATTCTATAGAGAAATCCCGTTCGTTGGTTGACCTTTTTGATTACCTTGGTTGCCATTTTATCACAGGAAAGATTAGCCTCTAGAATGGAACCTAGGTAGGTGACCTCATCTTTCCTGGTGATAACAATGTCACCCACTTTTATAGCAAAGTCATTGACTTTCTTAAGGTTGATGTGGCACCCAAATAGGATGGATTCCGTTTTACCCAAGTGTATGGATAGCTTGTTGTCAGTGAGCCAGGTGCAAATTCTACAGAGTTCAGCACTGAGGATTTTCTCCTCCTGTGACTTGTCTTTGCCGGATACCAGCAGGGCCGAGTCATCCGCAAACAAGAACAATTCAAAGTTGCATGCTGATGACATGTTGTTTATGTATATTAGGAACAGTAAAGGCCCTAATATACTGCTGGGTTAACCTGATGATTCTGCCCGTTAGCTTCCTTCGTTGCAAACAAACAATGGTAACAAAAGAGGGATTGAGTGTTATTGGAACTGGTGTTGTTACAATACTTACATTGCAAACAAGGAAGGCATATTTGCAAAGGTGGGTAGTATGCCTCCTGATTGAATCACACATCAACACAGGACAAGTACTAAAAGCCAACCAATTACAGCCTCTGCCGCGGCACTGCCGCGTAATGTTAGACCTTTTTTTAGGCATAGGCCACGCTACACAAGGGGATTTGGAGGGGGAAGACAGAGCCTGCCTTAACGCAGCAGCATGAACACGTTTTAGATAGAATAGCACAGAAGCATGGAAATACCTAGTAAAGGAGAAACATGGAAGATAAGGAGATGTGTGACAACTAGTGTCAGGCATACTGCCATTCCATATTAACAGCGTTTCTAACGCACAAACAACTTTGACTACTGCGAGGTAATAATTGACAACATGTCAATGGAGTGATAATCATGTAATCCCAAAATACCCTGTCGACAAGGACAGATACAGCTACCAAAGCACATTCAATCATTTGAGAGGCTTTGGATATTTCTTATTGCCGAGAGCTCAAACCACTTGTAAACGTTTTTGTGTGTCTGTATGCGGAGTAAAACTATGGAACAAACTGGACTTACAACACAAGCAATGCCTAACTATTAATCGATTTAAAGGCCTACTGAAATGATTTTTTTTTATTTAAACGGGGATAGCAGATCCATTCCATGTGTCATACTTGATCATTTCGCGATATTGCCATATATTTGCTGAAACGACGATAAAGTTTGCAACTTTTGGTCGCTGATAAAATAAAGCCTTGTCTATACCGGAAGTAGCGTGACGTCACAGGAGGAAGGGCTGCTCACATTTCCCCATTGTTTACAATGCAGCGAGAGAGATTCGGGCCGAGAAAGCGACGATTACCCCATTAATTTGAGCGAGGATGAAAGATTCATGGATGAGGAACGTGAGAGTGAAGGACTAGCGTGCAGTGCAGGATGTAACTTTTTTCACTCTGACTGTAACTTAGGTACAAGGGCTCATTGGATTCCACACTTTCTCCTTTTTCTATTGTGGATCACGGATTTGTATTTTAAACCACCTCGGACACTATATCCTCTTGAAAATGAGTCGAGAACGCGAAATGGACATTCACAGTGACTTTTATCTCCACGACAATACATCGGCGAAACACTTTAGCTACGGAGCTAATGTGATAGCATCGGGCTCAAATGCAGATAGAAACAAAAGAAATAAACCCCTGACTGGAAGGATAGACAGAAGATCAACAATACTATTAAACCATGGACATGTAAATACACGGTTAATGCTTTCCAGTCTGTCGAAGCTTAACAATGCTGTTGCTAACGGCGCCATTGAAGCTAACTTAGCAACGGGACCTCACAAAGCTATGCTAAAAACATTAGCTCTCAACCTACGCCAGCCCTCATCTGCTCATCAACACCCGTGGTCATCTGCGTTCCAGCGATCGACGGCGCGTCGAAGGACTTCACCCGATCACCGATGCGGTCGGCGGCCCGGAGACGGAGGAAGTCAAGGTGAGGTCGGCGGCTACCGCGTCTGCTATCCATCTCAAAGTCCTCCTGGTTGAGTTGCTGTAGTCCGCCGCTAATACACCGATCACACCTACAGCTTTCTTCTTTGCAGTCTCCATTGTTCATTAAACAAATTGCAAAAGATTCACCAACACAGATGTCCAGAATACTGTGGAATTTTGGGATGAAACCAGAGCGTTTTTGTATTGGATCCAATGGGGTCCGAATACTTCCGTTCTCTCCGTGACGTCACGCGCATACGTCATCATACATAGACGTTTTCAACCGGAAGTTTAGCGGGAAATTTAAAAATTGCACTTTATAAGTTAACCCGGCCGTATTGGCATGTGTTGCAATGTTAAGATTTCATCATTGATATATAAACTATCAGACTGCGTGGTCGGTAGTAGTGGGTTTTAGTAGGCCTTTAAACTATTATACAAACATGGGGTCTGGTTCAAATATAGAGATGAGGGTCTTTAAATTGACCTGCTGCTATACTCTGTCTCAAAGTGTTAACATGTGCTCAATGTTTCCTTACCATTATTGATATGTTGTCTATTTCCATTATTGCTATGTTGTGTATTACCATTGTTGGTATATTCATTATTCCTACATTGTTGATACAAATTATTGTTACAGTGTAATAATTATTGTTACCTGTGGTAATGCCACTATGATACAACATCTGTATTATAATCCTTGAACAAAGTAAGAGTGAAACTCATGTGAATATTTACTGAATGGAGAACTGGGGGTGGGATTAAATAAATTATCTTCTTCCCACTCCCTTTCAGGCAAAACTGGACAATCATGCATTACATACTATACATGACCTTTTTCACTATATTAATTTATATTATTATGTGCTGTCAACTTTGTACTTTTGTATGTCATTGCCTGAAATAAATAAATAAACAAAAATGAAATGAAAGAAATCCCTGTATCAACTATACAGTAATTAGTTACTTTTTCAAATAAATGACTTAACACTGGAGACAACACAACAGATCATAAAACAAAAATCCAGCAACGTTGCAACAACTAGCAAAATAACATGCAACATTTGTGTGTGTAAGTGTGTGGTGAAAAAAGCCAGGAATGTAACGTGACCATACCTTAAAGGAAACTGTATATGTAGCATTCACTTTAATATTGTGATCAAATAGGTTTTGTGGCTCCAGTTGAGTCTTGATCTGATTGAAACTGGCACAAATGGCTCTTTTGATGCAAAAGGTTGCCGACCCCTGGGGTAGGATAAACACTGAATGATAGCCATACTAGCCAATGTCAACCCTCCCGAATTTTCCGGGAGACTCCCGAATTTCAATCCCTCCCCGAAAATCTCCCGGGACAATCATTCCCCCGAATTTCTCCCGATTTCCAGCCGGACCTGAGTGAGGACAGCCTGTCGTCACGTCCACTTTTCCTCCATATAAACACCGTGCCGGCCCAGTCACGTTATAACATCTACGGCTTTTGGAGAGTGCACAACTGCACACACAACAAGGAGGAGACTATTATATATGTCTCCGTTATCCACAGGTTTATCTATAACCCATAAAGTAGGCAGGCACGGAGCTATTTCTCAGTGTGTGTTTATTCCAGCCGGCACGTTAATACACTGACACTCAACATCCGAAATCCCATCATGCATTGCTTCAAAACTACGGCAAGTAGTAATGTCCAAAAAAAGGTAGTGACAGAGAATTGAACGAGGATGGACAATTCAACCCTAAACTTACTCCTTTCCTGCAAATTAAATGTCACAGATGCTGCCCATACCTATGCTCCTTCAAAGGCTGTGTTACTGGCTGCAAAGCATTGCACTTTCAAATACAACAATGAGTAGAGAGGAGTGTTATGTGTGTATACGTGTAAATAAATGAAAACTGAAATTCAAATATTTATATATATATATATATATATATATATATATATATATATATATATATATATATATATATATATATATATATATATATATATATATATATATATAAAATAAATACTTGAATTTCAGTGAATTCTAGCTATAAATATACTCCCCCCGGCCCCCATCTCCCGAATTCGGAGGTCTCAAGGTTGGCAAGTATGATGATAGCTAACCTTTTATCATTAGTGGCAACTTATGTGTGCATGTGTGCATTGTTTACGTGCTTAAAGGGGAACTGCACTTTTTTATAATTTGCGTATCATTCCCAGTCCCTATATAAGTCAAGACCATACAGGTGGCTAATAATGCAGCTAGTGGGAATACACTCTTCCGACCATAAAGCCCTCTAAAAAAACATCAAAAAAACGCCAACAATACTCCATTTACATCGCATTTACGAAGTGTTAGCAATATTTTTTGTATATTTGCCAACGCAGACAAACTATTTTTAGCCACGCCTCGATTACAGAGGGCTAACTAGCTTATCCTGCTATATTGACAGAGAGCCGGTGAGCTCCTGCATCGCCACTGAGCTGGTGAAAGTTAATTATAGGTTATAAATCATGCATCTCACCCTGAATAGTCAAAGGCTGTGGCCATAAACCAAGCAGTTTGTAAACTTTGACATCAAACTTATACCCATTGATAGCAAGAAAGGCAATTGTTTGTAGCCACATTTTTTTTAACCCTTTGTGAGGATTTTGATTAATTATTCTTCTTAACGGGAAGACATAAATATCCTATGAGTTGGCATCTCAGTGAGAGCATACATTGTACAGTGTGAGATTGTTTTATTATGATCGTAGTTTGTGTATCGTGTTAAGCACTTAGCAATACTGCTGCATGATGCTTAGTGTTTCACTAGAGCTGGATCTATTTATCACTCATCTTCTAAAACTTGTAGATCATCCTCCTTACATTAAGGCTCACAAAGATAAGGATTTGGATCATCATTTGTCCCAAAGTAATTGTTGGTGGCTCTAATGAAGTCTGCACGAGTAGTAATTGTTGTTGTTGAAGGGAAAAGCTAATGTTAATATGTATCTGCAAACTAAATATATTGTATGCTTAAAATGAACACGATATGTAAATAATACATGTTATTATGAATGTGCCTGTTACTACATTACATGTATACTTACAGCATGTACCTGTATATAAAACATTTATAGGTTTTTGGAGGTTTTTAAAGAGTGCTTCATAGGCGAAATGGATCAGAAACTAGACTAAAGTAGCAGACATAATGCAATCAATCCGAAGAAATAAATGGAAGCGGGCTGGCCAACTTGCAAGAACATCTGACGTGTTACAGAATGGAGGCCATGGTTAGGTTGAAGACTTTAGGGAAGGCAGAAGCTGAGCTGCAGTAATGACCTCACAAAGTTGGTAAGTATTAAATAGATGGCAACAGGACAGGACAGACTTTCTTGGCATCAACTTGGGGAGGCCTTCGCCCTGCAGTGGGCCGATCACGGCTGATGATGATAACGATAGGCGAAATGGAGCGATTCTTATTGACTCCATTTTGTTTATTTATGAGTTGGAATGCATACAAAAGAAAAACATGTGTTCTTTTCTTGATAAAGAATAGGCAAAATTCCCCCAAAAAAGTGGAGTTCCCCTTTAAAGCCGGAAGAGCATGGGACGTAATGCTTTTATTTTGGCAGTCAAAAGTTGGTGGTGTCAAGAGCTACCTGGTATTTTAAAGGGAAGTGTCACCTTTTATATTCAGTGTTGTTATTTTCTGCTCTTTGTGTCTGTAGCGTGACCCAAGGATGCAATGATATTGTAGCGCGTAATATGTGAAGTATATTTTAATATGATATTCAATTATATTATTAAAGGCCTACTGAAACCGACTACTACCGACCATGCAGTCTGATAGTTTATATATCAATGATGAAATCTTAACATTGCAACACATGCCAATATGGCCGGGTTAACTTATAAAGTGCAATTTTAAATTTCCCGGGAAACTTCCGGTTGAAAACGTCTATGTATGATGATGTTTGCGCGTGACGTCAATGGTTGAAGCGGAAGTATTCGGACACATTGCATCACAATACAAACAGCTCTGTTTCCATCGCAAAATTCCACAGTATTCTGGACATCTGTGTTGGTGAATCTTTTGCAATTTGTTTAATGAACAATGGAGACTGCAAAGAAGAAAGCTGTAGGTGGGATCGGTGTATTAGCGGCTGGCTGCAGCAACACAACCAGGAGGACTTTGAGTAGGATAGCAGACGCGCTATCCGACGCTAGCCGCCGACCGCATCGATGATCGGGTGAAGTCCTTCGTTGCGCCGTCGATCGCTGGAACGCAGGTGAGCACGGGTGTTGATGAGCAGATGAGGGCTGGCGTAGGTGGAGCGCTAATGTTTTTATCATAGCTCTGACGATGTCCCGTAGCTAAGTTAGCTTCAATGGCGTCGTTAGCAACAGCATTGCTAGGCTTCGACAGGCGGCACAGCATTAACCGTGTAGTTACAGGTCCAGTGTTTGGTTCGGTGTCTCCTGATAGTAGTATTGTTGATTTTCTGTCTATCCTTCCAGTCAGGGGCTTATTTATTTTGTTTCTATCTGCATTTAAGCACGATGCTATCACGTTAGCTCCGTAGCTAAAGTGCTTCACCGATGTATTGTCGTGGAGATAAAAGTCAGTGTGAATGTCCATTTTGCGTTCTCGACTCTCATTTTCAAGAGGATATAGTATCCGAGGTGGTTTAAAATACAAATCCGTGATCCACAATAGAAAAATGAGAAAGTGTGGAATCCAATGAGCCAGCTTGTACCTAAGTTACGGTCAGAGTGAAAAAAGATACGTCCTGGACTGCACTCTAGTCCTTCACTCTCACGTTCCTCATCCACAAATCTTTCATCCTCGCTCAAATTAATGGAGTAATCGTCGCTTTCTCGGTCCGAATCGCTCTCACTGCTGGTGTAAACAATGGGGAAATGTGAGGAGCCCTTCAACCTGTGACGTCACGCTACTTCCGGTACAGGCAAGGCTTTTTTTTATCAGCGACCAAAAGTTGCAAACTTTATCGTCGATGTTCTCTACTAAATCCTTTCAGCAAAAATATGGCAATTTCGCGAAATGATCAAGTATGACACATAGAATGGATCTGCTATTCCCGTTTAAATAAAAAAAAATAATTTCAGTAGGCTGTTAAAGAGGTTCATTTAGCCTACTAATGTGTATTTATAAATGGTTGATTTATACACCTCTGAGGAAGGCTGCAGAAGCAAGATAGCCGAAACTTGTCAGGTACAAAACTTTACCTTACTAGCCTATATAAATCAACCATTTATAAATTTCAGTAGGCCTTTAAAGTATTTAATAAAATAGGAAGTTGTGCTCAAAGTTGTGGCACAGTATACAAAAATAGTTAAACAAAAATACACAAATTATACAGGTGCTAGATACTGCACACAGGAATGCACAGGCATGGAAAAAGGTAGGAAAACTGCGAAAGTCCATGGAGCACCAAAGTGCAAAATGCAAAAACACAAAGCTGAGTGAGAATCACAATCCAAACACTCAGGTTTCCTCTGGAGAAGCACCAACCAATAAGCAGTGATCCAACAACTAGCTGAGGTTTCCAAACACTTGTGTGCATGCATTTCCGAAATAAACTAACACCATAACAATAAACATAAAATGCCCAATTGTCCAACTTGTTGTGTGGGCTGGTTAGCTATTAGTTTGTAATACTGCACAGTGACCATTTGGAACTATGACCCTGATAATTAGCCATATTTGCAGTGCTTGATTGAATTGTTATACATCAACATCTGTGGGGAAAAGAAGAAAATCAGAGTCTTACACAAACAAAAATAAAAACAACGACCATACGCGTGTGTACGTGTGTACTTGTGATAACGACCTTATGCAACATGCTCTGGAAATTGCAGACTTCATTAAGAACCTGCGACTAAGGTTAATTTGATTTTGACAGCAAAGTAATAAGGAACGCACCCATATTTGCTCTGTGTCACTCATGTAAAAATAATGAGTCTATTCTCTTCATATCCATGAAACATATTTAACAATAGAAATAAATAAAACATAGACAAAGACATACAAAACCAGGCAGGGAGTTAGAGAGGCCAAGTGTGCTGACATGAATGATGAAAAAGTGATGTCATCAAGTGACTGATGCAACTAGAGCAGAGGCTGTTTAGACTGGCCGGATCAGCATTGAGAAGGTCTATGGTGATAACATTGCTAAAGGCCATTGGAACGCTGCAAAAAAACAAAACAAAAAACAACACATTCCACATTAATAAGATCAGTTAGATCAATTTCAATTGTCAGTAATAATCATGATTGGGGCATTTTGAGGGATCTTTTTTGTTCAAAAGATTCTCTTTTTGACGAGCATAAAGAAGTTGTACTAACAACCTGGGCATTTTTTTGTAATAATATACACTATATTGCCAAAAGTATTTGGCCACCCATCCAAATGATGAGAATCAGGTGTTCTAATCACTTGGCCTGGCAACAGGTGTATAAAATCAAGCACTTAGGCATGGAGACTGTTTCTACAAACATTTGTGAACGAATGGGCCGCTCTCAAGAGCTCTGTGATTGCCAGCGTGGAACTGTCATAAGATGCCACCTGTGCAAAAAATCCAGTCGAGAAATGTCCTCGCTCCTAAATATTCCAAAGTCAACTGTCGGCTTTATTATAAGAAAATGGAAGAGTTTGGGAACAACAGTAACTCAGCCACGAAGTGGTAGGCCACGTAAACTGACAGAGAGGGGTCAGCGGAGGAATTATGGTGTGGGGTTGAGTTGGGCTTGGCCCCTTAGTTCCAGTGAAAGGAACTTTGAATACGCCAGGATACCAAAACATTTTGGACAATTCCTTGCTCCCAACCTTTGGAGCGGGCCACTTCCTCTTCCAACATGACTGTGCACCAGTGCACAAAGCAAGGTCCATTAAGACATCGATGACAGAGTCTGATGTAGATGAACTTGACTGGCCTGCACAGAGTCCTGACCTGAACCCGATAGAACACCTTTGGGATGAATTACAACAGAGACTGAGAGCCAGGTCTTCTTGACCAACATCAATGTGTGAGCTCACCAATGTGCTTTTGGAAGAATGGTGGACAATTCCTATAAACACACTCCGCAACCTTGTGGACAGCCTTCCCGGAAGAGTTGAAGCTGTAATAGCTGCAAAAGGTGGACCGACATCATATTGAACTTTATTGCTTAGAAATGGGATGACACTTCAAGTTCATATGTGAGTCAAGGCAGGTGGCCAAATACTTTTGGCAATATAGTGAATATCATAATATTCGATGACTTTTAACCAGTTAACATTGAATACATTTTAGCAGCAAATTGTATTAAAATGAGCTCTAAATTAGATGCATAACTGAATTAATTTGATCTTGAGTGTATTTGGCCAGCACTCACAATAAAAAGACTGAAGACGTTAAGGATTGGCGATTAATCGAAAAATAATCTAAACCGACATTAAAGCTTTCTAAGTGCTGTAAAACTGCCGTGTTGGTTATGTCGGTTATCCCAGAGCCGTGTATAGAGAGAGTATGGCCAACTAAACAACAGGCGCTAAGCTGTGATGGGAAGTATGCAATTGCTGTCGTTTGGACTTTAGTTTTCCTGACAAAATAAACTAAACTAATACTTCTTAATATCGTTCTAAACAAAATCCAGCTCATAAACTTACAATAAAACATGCTTTTATTTCGTCAAAGTACAGTTTCGCATCTGTATTTGACGCACTCTGCTGCTAAATTCCTGAAGTGTTTATTAACCAGTAGGCTCGCTAATACGCACCCGATGGCGCAATAAACGTGACAAAATACACAGAACGACCAAAAAAAATCACTTACTATACTACCCTTATTTTGCTAAAATACGTATTGGCTTTTGACCAACAATCGCAGAGAAATTGTGAATTAGTGAATGAATTATGACTTTTCCCATATTTCCACACAATGACTCAGATATGGTAACACTGGCAAGCAGTAGAAAATATGCAGTGATTGTTGGTCCAAAACATCCCTACATCCATTTTCTAACGCTTGCCCCTCATATTTTGCTTTATTCATTATTGACATATTTCTTCCCACTTTATGTTGTATATTTTTATATGAGATTTCCAGTTTGGTTTCTCATCTATTTTTACACCCAAAATGTGGTTCATTTTATTCTTTCAATGTTTACTCCATCTAATTGTATCTGTGTTTGACTTCTTTTCTACTGTTACCGAATAGCAGTACTGTAAATTCCGGACTAAAAGCCACTACTCTT
This sequence comes from Entelurus aequoreus, assembly GCF_033978785.1. Taxonomy (NCBI): domain Eukaryota; kingdom Metazoa; phylum Chordata; class Actinopteri; order Syngnathiformes; family Syngnathidae; genus Entelurus; species Entelurus aequoreus. The sequence goes on along the minus strand of NC_084752.1, from coordinate 29,119,110 downwards.
TATTACACGTTTACTACACTTTGAAACATACGGCTTAAAGGCCTACTAAAACCCACTACTACCGACCACGCAGTCTGATAGTTTATATATCAATGATGAAATCTTAACATTGCAACACATGCCAATACGGCCGGGTTAACTTAAAGTGCAATTTTAAATTTCCCGGGAAATATCCGTCTGAAAACGTCTCGGTATGATGACGTTTGCGCGTGACGTCACGGATTGAACGGAAGTATTGGGACACCATTGTGTCCCAATACAACCAGCGTCTGTTTTCATCGAAAAATTCCACAGTATTCTGGACATCTGTGTTGGTGAATCTTTTGCAATTTGTTTAATGAACAATGGAGACAGCAAAAAAGAAAGCTGTAGGTGGGATCGGTGTATTAGCGGCTGGCTACAGCAACACAACCAGGAGGACTTTGAGCTGGATAGCAGACGCGCTATCCGACGCTAGCCGCCGACCGCACCGATGATCGGGTGAAGTCCTTCGTCGCATTGTCGATCGCTGGAACGCAGGTGAGCACGGGTCGTGATGAGCAGATGAGGGCTGGCGTAGGTGGAGAGCTAATGTTTTTAGCATAGCTCTGTCGAGGTCCCGTAGCTAAGTTAGCTTCAATGGCGTCGTTAGCAACAGCATTGCTAGGCTTTGCCAGGCTGGACAGCATTAACCGTGTGGTTACAGGTCCAGGGTTTGGTTCGGTGTCTCCTGATAGTAGAAGTAATAATAGTATTGTTGATCTTCTGTTTATCCTTCCAGTCAGGGGCATGTTTCTTCAGTTTCTATCCGCAGTTAAGCACGATGCTATCACGTTAGCTCCGAAGCTAAAGTGCTTCACCGATGTATTGTCGTGGAGATAAAAATCACTGTGAATGTCCATTTCGCGTTCTCGACTCTCATTTCCAAGAGGATATAGTATCCGAGGTGGTTTAAAATACAAATCCGTGATCCACAATAGAAAAAGGAGAAAGTGTGGAATCCAATGAGCCCTTGTACCTAAGTTACGGTCAGAGCGAAAAAAGATACACCCTGGCGTCCTTCACTGCACTCTAATCCTTCACTCTCACTTTCCTCATCCACGAATCTTTCATCCTCGCTCAAATTAATGGGGTAATCGTCGCTTTCTCGGTCCGAATCACTCTCGCTGCTGGTGTAAACAATGTGCAGATGTGAGGAGCTCTTCAACCTGTGACGTCACGCTACTTCCGGTACAGGCAAGGCTTTTTTATCAGCGACCAAAAGTTGCGAACTTTATTGTCAATGTTCTCTACTAAATCCTTTCAGCAAAAATATGGCAATATCGCGAAATGATCAAGTATGACACATAGAATGGACCTGCTATCTCGTTTGAATAAGAAAATTTCATTTCAGTAGGCCTTTAAAAGACGGTGCGACTAATTTATGGATTTTTTTTTTTTTTGCTGCAGGCCGTAACAAAAATTCAAAAAAATAAATAAAAAATATGCCTCCATCTTTTGGACGAGTTTGTTCACTGCAGGTGCTGAAGTGTCCCTCCATTTAGCGGTAGTGTTTTTTTTCCAACCAGATTGCTGTTCCGTCTTCGAGCCGTCCATAGCGTCGCTACCCATATTGATTCTTCATTCATCACTCCAAGCAATGTTTGTAAGTTTTACAGTGCAACTAAAACTGTTTATACGTACTAAACCGACGCATGTGTGATGTCTGCAGGAGTGTTTTCATGCATATTTGTACGTGCAATCGTAATGTAATGACAGTAGCAATAGCTAATATGCTCACACGTTTACAAGTGTCTGTCTTACTGTTAACTTACAACAGCATTCTTTTTGTGTTGTTTCAGTTTCACAAATTCCTCAGTAAATTCACCAAAACATCACCGTAGAGTTATTGAGTCTGTTTAGCTGATTGGAGAGCGAGCTTCCGTAGCTACTGGGTTTATGACAATGGTTTCTGTTTTGTTTGATCAGCCGTTTTACAGTCGTGTTACAGACACCATTTGGAAACAACTAGGATAGGATAGGACTTTATTGTCATTGCACAAGTACAAAAGAACTGTTTTCAGCACAAACCCGTTCCAGATTAGACAAACAAACAAAAAGGTATGTAAATAAACATTTGCAGATTATTTCTGTGTAAGTAACTCATTTCGCAACGCCATATCTGCGGCTTATAGTACGGTGCGGCTAATTTATGGGAAAACAATGTTTTCCCTTCAATTTAGTGGATGTGGCCATTATACTAGAGCGCTCTATATTGCGGAAGATATGGTATATTAATTTTACTGGGAGTCAAGGATGGTCTGTTTTTATAAAACCATCTTTTAAATGTTTAATTTGTTCGGTTATTATTTATATTAGTTTCTGTGTTCTGTCCTGGACCAAACACAGACGTTGTGCCGTGTGTTTACCTGGCACAAAAAGCTGTAATCGGTGGCTCTCCAGTGTTGACACTGAACCTTCACTTCCCATAGGCGTCTCCTCTTCGAGTTTTAAGGAGGCAATGTACAATTTTTCCGCACTTATCGCGGGTGGAGTAGTCCCATACTGCACAACAGGGCATTTTACATGTTTAAACAAGCGGTAGGAATGGATGGATGGATGGAAAAACTAACGCGGAAGCGCCACAGAGCTTCAGCTTAACCTTGGTATCAGTAATGACGCCCTGTAGTCACGTGAGTGCCTTTTGAACAATCATATAAGAGATGTTCTAAAACCGGGGTTGGCCATACGTACTCTCTCTATACATGGCTCTGGGTTATTAATTTCCAGCTCTATAAGACGTCCTTCATTTCACTGGAACTATAATCTTACGATGATTTCAAATGTGTTCTTTGTTTTTGTTTTGAACTATTTGTTTCTGTTTAAAACCATGTAAAAACTGAGAGGGAAAGGGCCCATTGAAACGCAAAATTAGCATCGGAATGTGAGTACTTGTCTATTAATGGTAACAATACAAAATGTTTTTTGGGATAGGAGCACTTCCACACATCACCCTATTTTGTACAGAGCTGTCCAAGGTGCTGAAATGCCACTATAGTCATATAGTGCAGTGGTCCCGAAACACCTGTACAGGGGGTAAATCAATAACTAAGCAGAGTCAAAAACTACTATTATTATTTTAAATCCTTTTTGCCCTCAAATTGTGTACATGGAATTATTCCCTGAATTTATATAGGCGGGTTGCAATGACGTGCTTGAGAGGCACATTCGGGCACTTCCGGGTTTCAGGCAATGTTCTAAGCCCCGTTAGGCTACCGTTTATTGACCTGACTCAGTGCAGATTTAGGCTTGTTTTGAAAGGTTTAAGGGCAAATTAAAAAGTGATCATGAAAAAAATATTTTAAATGGGATGGAGTGTATTTTTACACTCTTTAAAAAAATATTCTTTAAAACAATGTATACCACTTATAATGCATATGTTTAACGGGAAAATAGTCATTACGTATATCATTGTTATTGAAAATGCTGTTTTGCACTGCCGTTTTTGCACCGGAAGGCTAAAGACTGACTGGATAAATTATATCCTATTCCATTTGGACTGTACTTGAATCAGAGGGTATAATGCATATATTAAACTAGAAAATAAATTATATCCTATTCCATTTGGACTGTACTTGAATCAGAGGGTATAATGCATATATTCAACTAGAAAATAGTCATTACTTATATAATTCATACTTAAAATGCTGTTTGAAAAAGTCTCAGAGGCACCGTAAGGCTAAAAACTGAATTCTCTCCTATTCCATTTTGACTGTACTTGAATGTATACTAGACCGTATTTATATTATTCACATGTAAAAAAATGCTACTTGCACTGCTATCTTTTTGCACCACAAAAATAGTGATAGGACAATTATATTTGATTCCATAGCCTTATTTATATTATTCACATGTATGACGCTATTTGCACTGCTGTTGTTGCACCTGCTGTTCTTATTTGCTGTTTTTGCACCGGAAGGAAAGTGAGGGGACAATTTGAGTGTACGCTATTTCATATCTTTATTTTTTACTCTCCTTGATATGTAAATACCCAAGTGTTTATTGTGAGCGAACTGTGGTGCTGAATTTCCCCCAGGGATCAATAAAGTACTTTCTATTCTAATCTATTCTATTCGGTTATCATCACCAAGAGGTTACTGCTACATCACTTTACTTGACGTTTGTTGTATTTCGAGAAGAAAAGATTGGAGGCACATCATGTATTTACATCTGTCTGGGTCCACAAATTAAGCTTTAATCCGTGAAAGACAAAGTTAGACTCGTGCATAGGTAAGTAATGTATTTGATTGACATAACGAGTGCCACGCTGCTGTGATCATGATGCTAATGAGAAAAAGGATAAGTTTGCTTGCAGTTAATTTCCTGCTAAAAAATAATTGTCTCATCTACAGTTCATGTCTACAGCGGTTTTTATGGTGTGAAGTACATTTTGTCTTTTTAATTAGATATATATGTCCCTGTTGTTCAGCACGAATTGTTGCTAGGGATATCAAGATATAGAATATACTGTTGAGCCTACCAGAGATGTATTAATCTAGTTTATTATTATAATTAAGGATATTTTATTGATGCTAACAATATCACCAAATATGCTGTAATGTGGTAATCTTTTTTTTTTTTGCAAATATTTTTATTGAATTTTACAGTTAAAATCACATTTACCAGTCATACTTTGCTCACGCAAAGCCTTCATACAATCACACATCCACTCATACACACTGACATGCACACTTGAGGAGAGAGGTGCACTTGAACTTTAACAACTCAAGGTTTACAGTATAAACATTATTAGAAAAAATACCCAGATATTGTATATATACAGTATATCCATCCATCCCGCTCCGGCTCAGGATCAGCAGGCTATCGAGACCACAGCAAGATGGATGAACATTCCTCGGCATCAAGGATCGTCAGGAAGTGATCCCAAGATCACCTCTCGAGGACCTCTCCACCGTTCACACTTAAAGAAGAAAAGGAAAGTCACAGAAATTGATCAGATGCAAAACAATACCAGATAAAAAGTCACAAAAAAAAATTAAAAAAATAAATAAGCAAGTAAACCGTGGCAAAGCCATATCAAAAGTAACAACAAAAAAAAAAAAAAAAGCAATAATAGTGTAGGATCAATACAGAAAATAATAAAGATAATACAACTACAAAAAAGATGGCAGTTTTTTTTTTTTTTTTTTTTTTTTTTTTTTTTTTTTTTGTCCTTAACTGTCTAAATTATGATTCAATGTATGTCAGTAAAGGTTTCCAGGTTAGTTCCCATTTATTCATACTTGCAGAATTTATAAATCTTATTTTTTCAAGAGTCATTCCATTCACAAGTTCATTTAGCCAATTCCTGAAGTTGGGTGCAGATGGGCTTTTCCAGTCTTTGAGAATGAGTCTTTTGGCCAAGACCGTCCCGAGCAGCAACGCAGCTGTAATATATTTTGGAAGTTTTTGTGTTTCTGAAGACCACCCAAACAAGATTATATCCCTGTCAGGGACAAGTTTTCTCTGATATACCCCCGAGTAAAAAAAGGAAATGCTGGACCAGAATGATTGAATAATTGGACATTCCCAAAACGAATGAGACGATGATCCTTCAGCAGATTTACATTTATCACAAAGTGGAGATGTATCAGGATACAATTTGTGTAATAAGACTTTGGAGTAGTAAAAACGATGAATCACTTTTAACTGTATGAGCCTGAGTCTGCTGTTAATTGAGCAATTGTGAATTTGAGAGAGTGTCTGTTCCCATTGCTGTTTGGGTATTGTTGTTCTTAGTTCCTGTTCCCAGGCTCTTTTAACACCGTCTGCTGATGTCATGGGCATAATGAAGCAGCTGGCAAATTTGGCGATAAGCTTTTTACTTGTGGGTGATAAATTTAGTAATTCTAAGAGAGGGTGTTTTTCATTTACCAGCTGAGACTTTGAAATGTTTTATTTAATACATTTTTTTGCCTGCAAATAGCAAAACCAACTGAATTGGGACAATTTGAATTTGATTCGCAATTGCTCAAATGACACAAGACTGTCCTCGACATACATGTCTTGTATGCATTTAATTCCATTTAAGTACCAGTTAAAACATTTTTTTGTCTGTTATCGATGGAATAAATGCATGATTGTGACACATTGGTGAATACATAGTTACATTGGAAATATTCAATTGTTTTTTAATTTGAGAAATAATTTTGATAGAATTTCTTACTACTACACTATGGCTTGTTGATTTAATAGAAGAGACTGGTTTAGTAAAAAGTAGAGATAGCAATGATGTGTAAGGCTTAGCTAATGACTGCAGTTCCAATTTTAGCCACAAGGGAGCAGAATTAAGTGATTAATTCTTTGGGAACCCCATCTTCCAATAGGTCAATGCATTCGGATTTGATGCCCAATAATAATTTTTCAACATTGGGAGACCCAAGTGCTTTTTAGATAGTCTGCGTTTTTTATATCCCCACACAAAATCTAGAACTAAAGATTCAAGTTTTTGGAAAAAATCTGCAGGAATTAGAATTGGTAAATTTTGAAAAAGATAGGTACATTTTGGCAGGGTAATCATTTTTGATAGCATTCACTCTACCTAACATAGAGAGCGGTAGGGTCTTCCAATACTCTATACACACTTTCAGTTTCTCAAAAACTTCAGTAAAGTTCAATTTTAGTAATGATTCATAATTTTTAGATATTTTTAAGCCAAGATAGGATTTATAGTTTTCTGCAACTTTAACTGGGTTTTGACTGATCTTAACATTATCTCCTAGGAACTTAAGCTCGCTTTTGGACCAGTTTATTTTATAACCAGATATTTTACCAATAGAGTCCACATATTCTAAAAGAAGTGGTAATGCAATTTCTGGCTCAGTAATTGTAACAAGTACATCATCTGCATACAGTGAGATGAGACTCTCTGATGTGCCCACTGAAAATCCTTTAATATTAGAGTTCATTCTTAAACTAATAGCCAGTGATTCTAGGGCCAAATTGAAAAGTAAGGGCGAAAGGCAATCGCCCTGTCTCACGCCGCGATGCAATTCAAAACTATCCGATATTACATTAGTTATGACATATGATTTTGGTGCAAAATAAATTATTTTAACCCATTTTATAAAATGTTCTCCCAACCCAAATAATTTGAGAACATGAAGTAGATAAGCTCACTCAATTGAATCAAAAGCTTTATGAGCATCCAGAGTCAGGACGGCTGCCTTTTTGTTTCCTATGCAGTCCGAGTACAACAAGTTCAATAATCTCCGTACATTGCCAAAAGAAGCTCTGTCCGGGATGAAACCAACCTGATCCGGATGGATAATTTCTGTTATGTGGTTGCTTAACCTTGTTGAGAGTACCTTAGTTAGAATCTTATGGTCTAGATTGAGCAGGGAGATAGGTCTATAATTCAGGCATGTGATTTGACCACAATGAAAAAGACTGAAAACATTTCCGGGGGTCTGGGGGACGAAGGCCCCCAGCCAGGTGGGGGGACAAGGGGGACAACGCCCCCCGAAGCTCCTGGTTTTTCACCAATTTAACATGCTAAAATTAACAGACAGCACCATTTGAAGAAAATATTTTAGTGTTTAAAGACATGAAAACATCATTAATAGAACATACATAACCCAATTATCCTAATGAATCACTGTATATGGTTCAGTCCCAACAGTATTTAGTCACTAATATTTACATCTTGTGTTCATTTCACATCCACAGGTGTCACATCGATCAGTGTTATTATCTACAGTTTATTTACAGTATTACCACATTACTTCAGTTCATGTAATGTAATGTAAACATTTAATTATTTTCGCCAAAATAGGATATACATTTATGAAAATAATTAAACATGTTTAGTATTGTTTACTCATATTTGAAAATAGGAAATAATAATAATGTGAGGACACTGACATATTGCATGAAACAAGTGTGAAAATATTTACCTTCAAGATTGTTACACCACTGACAATAGTTTCAAGAGACTACATAAGAACTTAATATTACAAAATAGTATTACATGCAAATTTATTTCAAATAAATTGTTAACTGGAATCAATAATGCGACTCTTTGAATTTCTGTAATTTCATAATATATTTTCACGTGGCTTTTTGTTTTTAGAAAAACCCATTTATATTTCGCAAAGCAATAATTGGTTAATATTTAAAACAAACATGCGTATTTCGCAAGCAAATATTTTTTAGCTTACCTCATTATTAACAACCCTGTCTGCAACTGAAGTGGGTGGATCTTTCCTCTCGATGTCTACGGCAGTTGTCGATGGAAACAAAGGATGAAGTCCGTAAGGTTTGCTCACTTTCGGTTGACATCCAAAAGTACCAGCTAGTGAAAAGTTTGTTTTCCTTGCTTCAAGTTGTTTCATATGTTTTTGGCGTTTCGCATGTACTTCCAAAGCCTTGAAACCTCGTGATCCATAGTCAATATTATCATGACACCACGTGCACAAAACCTTTCCGGGACGATCGATTTTCCGAATAAAATCACCGAACAAAGTCGTAACTTTCTTCTTCCCAACAGTATCAGTGATTTCCCTTTCCATCCAGTCCCATCGAAACTTATTTTTGACATGTTTATCAATTTCTTTTACTCGTAAAGCGTCCTTTCTCTCGAGAACCGACATTGTTTACATATGGAAAATGGCCGTAATAACCATTATGAATGATGACGTTATTAACGCCATCATTCATAACAGATGTCCTGATTGGCCACAAGGAACATATCGACCAATCAACTACGGCGTAATATAACCTACATCTCGAATATTGATTTAGCGTAGAAAAAAAAACGGAAAAACGGGAGATTTTTTTTTTTTTTCCCCGAGATTAAAAAAGACGGAATTCCGACTTTAGACGGAAAAATCACATGCCTGTTAATTGGTTGGATCGAGTGGATTTTTTCCCTTTTTCGGTATTATACATATATGAGCTTCATACAAGGAGCTTGGAAGTTTATTGTTTACGAAAGAGTCATTTAACATTCTTAGTATTATAGGGGACAGTATTTCACTAAAAGCTTGATAAAACTCTGCACCAAATCCATCTGGACCAGGGCTTTTATTCACGGAGAAAGATGTCAGTGCTTTTAGCAGTTCTTCAGTTGAAATAGTATTGTTTAGAGAATTCTGATGATTTGGACTCAGTTGAGGTAGGTTTAATGGAGTAAAAAAATCATTTAAATCATTAACTGATATAGCTGAACTAGATTTATAAAATTCTGAATAAAAGTCTTTAAAGACATTGTTGATATCCTGTAAATCTGTACATATTTCACCTGTTTTTGAGCATATTTTATGGATAGCAGCTTTAGCTTGATCTCCTTTGAGCTGTCTAGACAGAAGTGTTTGTGGTTTATCAGACATTTCAAAATGTTTTTGTTTATTTTTCAGTAAGAGTTTAGATACTTCCCCATGAAGAAGAGAATTGTATTCATTTTTCAATTTCAGCATCTTAGTGTAGTCAGACTGCAAAAGAGAATTTATATGAATTTCTTCCATTTCTTTAATTTATTTTTCCAATTCTTTATGCCTTTTTCTTACTTCTCTTTGTTTTGAGCTTTCAAATGAAATGATATATCCTCTCACAGTAGCTTTAAGGGCTTCCCACAGTATAGAGTCTGAGACCTCTCCGTTATCATTCACCTCAATAAACTCTTGGATAATCTTATTCATATATTCTTTAAAATCTTGATATAATAATAATTGTGGATTAAATCTCCATTTTTGTTTGGTTTTATGGAGATCAATTTGGATCTGTAGACTCACAGGGCTGTGATCTGAGATGACTCTACTGTGGTACTCAGGATTACTGACATTGGAGAGAGCAGAGGCTTCCACTAAAAAGTAATTGATTCTTGTGTAAGAATTGTGTACAGCGGAGTAAAATGAATACTCCCTTTTATTAGGATGTTTTGTTCTCCATATGTCTATGATATTTCTTGATCTCCTAAGATTATTAATGGTTTTAGTTGAGTTAGCAATTACATGAGATTTAGTTGACAATCTATCTAAAGTGGGATCCAAAAGGCAGTTAAAATCACCACCAATGTAGATATGAGATGAGCTATCATCAGGAAGTAGACCAAAGACTCTATGATAAAAGTTTGAGTCATCTGTGTTTGGTCCATAGATATTGAAAAAAGTTACTGGGTAGGATGTAATATGACCATTTAATAAAATAAATCTTCCGTTAGGGTCAATTATTTTTGATGTAAGTATGAAAGGCACATTTTTATGAAATAAAATGGCTACACCTCTAGCTTGTGAAGTAAAGGGTGCATGATAAACCTGAGATATCCAGCTAGCTTTAAGTTTGTGTTGGTTGTCTTTACAGAGATGTGTTTCTTGTAAGAATAAAACATCTGCTTTTAATGAATTTAAGTGTGAAAAAACCTTCCCTGCTTTAATATTTTTGGCTAAACCCCTGACGTTCCATGAAACTAGTGTCATTTTTTTTTTATAAGTTGACATTAAAGTTTTTTCGGGTATTCTATCTTTACGTGAAAAAAAACCTTAGTAATTGGTAAGTTGAAATATAAGTGTGCACCTCTCTCCTCCACATTCATGCTCAGATTCACACACTCACACCCCATTGTTCCCCCCTCCCTCTGTCCCCATCGTGTGTAGTTCAATGTTTTGGAGTGAAATGTCCATTGTGATGTTATCCATATGACGTCATGTTGGTCGATTCCCCAGTCCAAAAGTCCCCTACCCCCACCCCCATCTTCAGGCGCAGGGCGCATGCTAGTAGTTGCGTTCACTGCTCCAAGCACTAGCTCAGCAGCGAAGTGTTTTCTTTTTTTTTTCTGCGTCCTCCGGTGAAATAAACCTCAGTGAAAAAGTGACTTTCTGCTTTATGCTTATCATAAGCCTTGTGTGGTGGAGCCGTTATTGATGATTAGCCACGAAGATGTTTTATAATGAAAGTCTTTGTGTCTGCATGAGAGGTAAACACCTTTACCTGGTCGTTGTACTCCACATGCAGGCGAGCTGGAAAACGCAACATAAACTTGATTTCCTTCTCCCGCAGCGTGTTCATTACCTCTCGAAAGGCCCGTCTTTGCGCTGTCACCTCGGCAGTGTAGTCTGGAAACAGGAAGACGCGCAGGCCGTTGTAGATCAGCTCCTGGCCGCGGCTCAGTCGAAGAAGTAGCTCCTTGTCCTGGTAGAAGTGTATCCTTGCGATGATGCTCCTGGGGCGCTTGCCGTCACCATAGCGAGCGAGCGGTCCACCACCACTGGCTTGGAGAAGTTACTCGCTCCAAACAACTTTGGTATCAGGTCCGCAACGAAATCCGTAAGTCTTCCCTTTTCTTCTTGCTCTGGTATCCCGACTATTTTTAAGTTATTACGTCTTGAGCGCCCTTCCAATTCGTCTACTTTAGCTGCCAATTTCTCATTGCTCTTCTGCGTTTCAGTCAGTTTTTGTTCGAGCGCTTCGATGCGGCGCTCATGTTCGGAACCTTGCTGCTGCATGTCATCCACTCTGTTGGTCAATGCCGCCTGCTTGCTTGTAAGAGCCTCAAGCTTTTCCTCAAGCATGTCAAAACGTTTGTTGATAGATTCGAGTATATTATCCAGCAACTTCTCAAAAGTTGATGACGCCATCTCAGCACCAGCCTCGAGCTCGTTTACGGCCACAGGTGACTCTAATTGCTTCCCTCTTCGTGTCTTGGGCATAATTGTTGTTATCTATGTCTTGATAGAGTATAACTCACCCAGATTGATAGGCATGCATATAGTTGGCCAAGCGTTGTCAGTTTTAATTTAAAAAAAAAGCAGAATTTGAATTAAATCTTAAAGTTTTCACCGGAGTTACCGCAGAGGCAAACTACTGCTTGCGCATCTTAGCTATGCCCGCATCTTCGTAATGTGGCAATCTTTATCGAAAAAAGCACTTGTCTTTCCTGCACAACAACAACAACTTCTAAGCTTTTAGTTTCGGTTTTAAAATCTAGAAATAAAACACAATGGAATGGACCAACAATCACAATATGTAACATGACATTAGTTCATTTGCACAACCAGGTCTTCATAGTTATATTAAGGGATAGCAACCACAAAAGAACAAAAAAGTAATGTGATCTATTGTCCTTTCTCTACGTTTAGTTCTGCTATCAAACACTACTAAAATAGTTTAAACTAATTTTGATTGCATTACAGAAAGTTTCTAAAAAAAATCATCCATCCATCCATCTTCAACCGCTTATCCGGAATCGGGTCGCGGGGACAACAGCTCCAGCAAAGACCCCCAGACTTCCCTCTCCAGAGCAACATTTGCGACTTCCTCCTGGGGAATCCCGAAGCGTTCCCAGGCCAGAGAGGAGATGTAATCCCCCCATCTGGTCCTTGGCCTGCCGCGGGGCCTCCTCCCAGTGGGACGTGCAACGAGGACCTCCCTAGGGAGACGCTCGTGAGGCATCCGCACGAGATGCCCGAACCACCTAAGCTGGCTCCTTTCCAAGCGAAGGAGCAGCGGCTCTACTCCGAGTCTCTCTCGGGTGACTGCACTTCTCACCCTATCTCTAAGGGAGATGCCAGCCACCCTTCTGAGGAAACTCATTTCGGCCGCTTGTATCCGCGATCTTATTCTTTCGGTCATTACCCACACTTCATGACCATAGGTGAGAGTAGGAATGTAGATAGCTCGGTAGACCGAGAGCTTTGCCTTCTGGCTCAGCTCCCGTTTCGTCACAACAGTGCGGCAGAGAGACTGCAATACTGCCCCAGCTGCTCCGATTCTCCGGCTGATTTCCTTCTCCATCTTTCCCTCACTCGTGAACAAGACCCTGAGATACTTAAACTCCTCCACCTGGGACAGAGTCCTGTCCCCTACCCGGACTGTACAAACCATCGGTTTCCTGCTGAGAACCATGGCCTCAGATTTGGAGATGCTGATCCTCATTCCAGCCGCTGAACACTCGGCTGCGAACCGATCCAGTGAGAGCTGAAGGTCACGAACCGAAGGTGCCATCAGGACCACATCATCTGCAAAAAGCAGTGACGCAACCTTTAGCCCCCCGAGACGTATACCCTCTCCGCCATGGCCACGACTCCGCCTAGAAATCCTGTCCATGAAAATCACAAACAGGATAGGTGACAGAGCGCAGCCCTGGCGGAGACCAACCCCCACTGGAAACGGATCCGACTTACATCCAAGCACCCGGACACAACTCTCGCTTTGGTTGTACAGCGATTGGATGGCCCTCAGCAGGGTTCCCCTCACTCCGTACTCCCTCAGCACCTCCCACAAGATCTCCCGAGGGACGCGGTCATACGCCTTCTCCAAATCCACAAAACACATGTAGACTGGATAGGCATACTCCCAGGCCCTCTCCAGGATTCCCGCAAGCGTAAAGAGTTGGTCAGTTCTTCCACGACCAGGACGGAATCCACATTGCTCCTCTTGAATCTGAGGTTCGACTATCGGCCGGACCCTCCTTTCCAGTACCTTGGCGTAAACTTTCCCAGGGAGGCTGAGTAGTGTGATACCCCTGTAATTAGCACACACCCTCTGGTCCCCCTTTTTGAAAAGGGGAACCACCACCCCAGTCTGCCACTCCCTCGGCACTGTCCCAGACTTCCACGCAATGTTGAAAAGATTTAAAAAAAAAATCAAATGTTCAAAATAATATTTTACAAAGTGATTGCTGCATACATGAGCAGTACGATTGTATTCCACAATATGATGAAAGTGACATTTTTAAAAGCCATTTCCGTCAACACACTTTAGTTTTTTCTCTGACTATTATATTTATGAGCCACTAGTTTCGGAACTATATAAAAAGCTATTTCCTATCTCTCTATTTGAGCAACTGGAACACCAAAGAACAGAACAGCAATACGGCATTTTCTGCTCAAATTTTCCACTCACTCTCACCTGTTTTATTGCTACGCTCAAGGTGAAATAAGCTGCAAAGAAGAAAAACAGATGTGACGTCATATGCAACCCTCATATATATTAACAAAAAAAATCTAAAAAGGATTTTGAGAAAATAAGAGAATATCGATCTAATCACTCTAGTATCGATCATATAGTGATACTACTAATAGTATCGACACCAATGAACAGATTGATCTTATATATATATGTGTATATATATATATATATATATATATATATATATATATATATATATATATATATATATATATATATATATATATATATATATATATATATATATATATATATATATTTTGGTGTTGTAACTATACCAATATTTTGGTACCAGTACCAAAATTATTTTGATACTTTTCTAAATAAAGGGGACCACAAAAAAATTGCATTATTGGCTTATTTTAACAAAAAATCTTAAGGTACATTCAACATATGTTTCTTATTGCAGTTGAGTCCTTAAATAAAATAGTGAATATACTACACAACGTGTCTTTTAGTAGTAAGTAAAACAAACAAAGGTTCCTAATTAATCTGCTGACATATGCAGTAACATATTGTATCATTTATCATTCTATTATGTTGTCAACATTATTAAGAACAAGTGGTAGGAAATTAATTATTAATCTACTTGTTCATTAACTGTTAATATCTGCTTACTTTCTCTTTTAACATGTTCTATCTACACTTCTGTTAAAATTTAGTAATCACTTATTCTTCTGTTGTTTGATACATTACATTAGTTTTGGATGATACCACAATTTTGGGTATCAATCCGATACCAAGTCATTACAGGATCATACATTGGTCATATTCAAAGTCCTCATGTGTCAACGGACATATTTCCTGAGTCTATAAACATAATATGATTTTTTTTTAAAAGAAAGAAGATGTGATGCCAAAAAATAGCAACGGAAACATAGTAGTATCGACAAGATACGTGCCCGTACTTGATATCATTACAGCGGATGTTAGGTGTAGATCCACCCATGGCGTTTGTTTACATTTTGATGCCGGTGAGCTACGGTGTGTAGTGAAGCATGTTTAGCTATTCCTCGTCCTGCAGGGATGATACTTGTAAGAAACTTACTTTATTTGTCACCATGGAGACCAGGATTAGTGATTTAAAAGTATGTGCCCCTTCCCCCTATAGGAGCCCAGTCTGAGATCTACTTTTTTTTTTACTCATCCTTTCCCAGCGTCTACCTTTTCCGGAGCACCGTAGTGGCGATCCATCACTATTCCTTTTCTGTCTACGTGTACATTGTTTGTTTAATCTTGAATGGGTTTGTGGTGAAAATGAAATGTGGTTGTACTTTTGCAATGACAATAAGGAGCCTACCGTACACTCTGCAGCAAAAATCACACATGTCTACTTTAATGAACAAAATATTGTTCTTTGACATACTTTATTTATAATTTGCTAGTCAGTCTAAATATGTGTGAGCCACAAGGAGAGATGGAGGGTGCTTTAATGAGAGAGTTAAACATACAGTACAGCAAATGTGGCCGGAACAAACGAGGTGCTGACTAAATGAATGTATGTGCTTGTAAAATTTTCACATTGTCTGCATTTTGTAATGACTGTGTTTGTCTTCTAAGCCGGTTTTATTAGCAAATTACAGTACAGTAAAGGGATTGTCCACTGGTTCATAATGTTTTGGCAAAACTATTTGACAGGCTACAGGACCCCAAATATTAAACTTGTTAGGTGCAGTAAACCACTTGAGATGGTGTAAAAAAAACAACATTTAAATATGTTTCCCTTTCATTGTCACTTAAAGATCTTTAAGAGCCTACTGAAACCCACTACTACCGACCACGCAGTCTGATAGTTTATATATCAATGATGAAATCTTAAAGGCCTACTGAAACCCACTACTACCGACCACGCAGTCTGATAGTTTATATATCAATGATGAAATCTTAACATTGCAACACATGCCAATACGGCCGGGTTAACTTATAAAGTGACATTTAAAATTTCCCGGGAAATATCCGGCTGAAACGTCACGGTATGATGACGTATGCGCGTGACGAAGTCAGTTTAACGGAAGTTATGGTACCCCGTAGAATCCTATACAAAAAGCTCTGTTTTCATTTCATAATTCCACAGTATTCTGGACATCTTTTGCAATTTGTTTAATGAACAATGAAGGCTGCAAAGAAGACAGTTGTAGGTGGGATCGGTGTATTAGCAGCGGACTACAGCAACACAACCAGGAGGACTTTGTTGGAGAGCTGACGCGCTAGCCGCCAACCTCACCTTGACTTCCTGCGTCTCTGGGCCGCCAAACGCATCGGGTGAAGTCCTTCGTCCTTCTGCCGATCGCTGGAACGCAGGTGAGCACGGGTGTTGATGAGCAGATGAGGGCTGGCTGGCGTAGGTGGAGAGCTAATGTTTTTAGCATAGCTCTGTGCGGTCCGGTTGCTAAGTTGCTAAGTTAGCTTCAATGGCGTCGTTAGCACAGCATTGTTAACCTTCGCCAGCCTGGAAAGCATTAACCGTGTATTTACATGTCCACGGTTTAATAGTATTGTTGATTTTCTATCTATCCTTCCAGTCAGGGGTTTATTTTTTTTGTTTCTATATGCAGTTAAAGCACGATGCTATCACGTTAGCTCGTAGCTAAAGCATTTCGCCGATGTATTGTTGTGGAGATAAAAGGCACTGAATGTCCATTTCGCGTTCTCGACTCTCATTTTCAAGAGGATATAGTATCCAAGGTGGTTTAAAATACAAATCTGTGATCCACAATAGAAAAAGGAGAGTGTGGAATCCAATGAGCCAGCTTGTACCTAAGTTACGGTCAGAGTGAAAAAAGATACGTCCATCACTGCCTCTCAAGTCCTTCACTGTAACGTTCCTCATCTACGAATCTTTCATCCTCGCTCAAATTAATGGGGTAATCGTCACTTTCTCGGTCCGAATCTCTCTCGCTCCATTGTAAACAATGGGGAATTGTGAGGAATACTAGCTCCTGTGACGTCACGCTACTTCCGGTACAGGCAAGGCTTTTTTTTATCAGCGAGCAAAAGTTGCGAACTTTATCGTCGATTTTCTCTACTAAATCCTTTCAGCAAAAATATGGCAATATCGCGAAATGATCAAGTATGACACATAGAATGGATCTGCTATTCCCGTTTAAATAAAAACAAATCATTTCAGTAGGCCTTTAACATTGCAACACATGCCAATACGGCCGGGTTAACTTATAAAGTGCAATTTTAAATTTCCCGCTAAACTTCCGGTTGAAAACGTCTATATATGATGACGTATGCGCGTGACGTCAATCGTTGAACCGGAAGTATTGGTACTGGAATCATTTGCAATTTGTTTAATGAACAATGAAGACTGCAAAGAAGAACGCTGTAGGTGGGATCGGTGTATTAGCGGCTGGCTGTAGCAACACAACCAGGAGGACTTACTTGGATAGCAGACGCGCTAGCCGACGCTAGCCGCCAACCGCACGGATGATCGGGTGAAGTCCTTCGTCCTTCTGTCGATTGCTGGAACGCAGGTGAGCACGGGTGTTGATGACCAGATCAGGGCTGGCGTAGGTGGAGCGCTAATGTTTTTATCATAGCTCTGTGAGGTCCCGTTGCGTCGTTAGCAACAGCATTGGCGTTGTTAGCAACAGCATTGTTAAGCTTTGCCAGGCTGATAATTATTAACCGTGTAGTTACATGTCCATGGTTTAATAGTATTGTTCATCTTCTGTCTATCCTTCCTGTCAGGGATTTATTTATTTTGTTTCTATCTGCATTTGAGCCCGATGCTATCATGTTAGCTCAGTAGCTAAAGAGCTTCGCCGATGTATTGTCGTGGAGATAAAGTCACTGTGAATGTCCATTTCGCGTTCTCGACTCTCATTTTCAAGAGGATATAGTATCTGAGGTGGTTTAAAATACAAATCTGTGATCCACAATAGAAAAAGGAGAACATGTGGAATCCAATGAACCCTTGTACCTAAGTTACAGTCAGAGCGAAAAAAGATATGTCCTGCACTGCCTCTCTAGTCCTTCACTCTCACTTTCCTCATCCACGAATCTTTCATCCTCGCTCTAATTAATGGGGTAATTGTCGCTTTCTCGGTCCAAATCTCTCTCGCTGCATTGTAAACAATGGTAAAATGTGAAGAGTCCTTCCTCCAGTGACGTCACACTACTTCCGGTACAGGCAAGGCTTTTTTTTTTATCAGCGACCAAAAGTTGCGACCTTCATCGTCGTTGTTCTCTACTTAATCCTTTAATCAAAAATATGGCAATATCGCGAAATGATCAAGTATGACACATAGAATGGATCTGCTATCCCCGTTTAAATTTTAAAAAATCATTTCAGTAGGCCTTTAATCCCCCTTTTCTACCCTTGAGATCCATTAGTGACAAACATTTCCATGCTAATCTGATTGTAACTTTTTGATTCATCTTTCAAACAGACAAACACCGGTGAAAACATTACCCATTTGGTAGAGTTAATGAACCTTCTCGAACATTGTGTTATGCTTCAGCAGGGGATGTTGACTCTCTGTGGGTTGACTGACTCAAGGCAGAAGGAAGACGGATGAACAGCTCGCATTGTAAGCAGCACAAGAAAGTTGTTGAACTTATCTTGTGTTTTGTGAGTGACTGCGTACAGAACTTACCGACAAACAGAACACTGTCGTTGAGGCTGCAAGGCCGTAAACATGACGATGACAGAGTAGTTCCTGGGTGGGGCTTTGACAAATCGACGGAACTTGTCTCCGTTCATCCGCACTACAGAACGGCGTGAGGACCACTCCATCATTTGGTCAACCTTCTCAGAAAGAAGGTTCTGGAAACAAATGAGAAACAAAACAGAGTCACTATGGTTTTCAGAATCAAATAAAAGATGCTTTGTATTCAGGAGGAATGACATTTACTGTTCAATAGTCTTTTCTTTACAAAAGGTGATAAAAGATTACAACTCAGCTACGCATTCATGGTTTATTTTCTGTTTAATCAAGGAAACTTAGGAAGCTTGAGAGCAAGCGATTAAAAAAAATGTACGCTAAATGTTTTAATAATTTGAGGCTAAATCGCCAGGAAGCAATATGAATAGATTGACGCAAAACAAAAGAAATCAACTAACAGTATACTTTTATTAATTAGTGTCAATGACTTTCAGGAAGCTGTGACTATGCCTTTAATTTTGACTGGTCAGTCCTTAAAAAACTATTTTCTGTCATTATTATGTTTACTATTCAAGTATCGACAGCCTTTGGGTTAGGAACAAACAGGACCCCTGACTGCGTCTTGTTTGATCTATAGTTTTTCCGTTGGGGGTAGAGCAAGACTTGTAATTATTTTCCAGAACACTAAGGGGCAGTGTCTACAGAAGGAGCAACTGCAGCTGTGGTTGACTAGATACTAAACTGAACTGAACTGAACTATTTTGCCTTCACCTTCATTGTCCATTCGTTTTTGGTGACTTTATATACTGTGGACCTAGACGTTGAGTCCGCAACATACATGGCGGACAATAACTGATACAGTTTGCTTTGCCAGTCCAAATGCATTCGCCGTTTTCCATAGTCTTCCCCTCGACGGCCAGGTAATACAAAGCACACGCTACCTTTTTTATCACATCCACTGGAGCCCGCATTTTCGTTGTCTCTCCTTCGACAAATGGACAAAGTTTTTCGGTAAGTAGAATCACAGCTGACCTGGACATTCGAAAGTTATCTTGCCGTCTGAGAAGTGTTATATCCAAAATAGCTGCAAGTGTCTGTAAATGTAGAAGAAGGGGAAAGACGGCATGTCTGGATGACTCGCCTTCATCTTTTTAGTGTTTACCTCCGAGTGGAAACAGGTTGTTATGAAGCTGGCTGTGGCGCGTTCTTTCCGACGTCACTTTCTGTGTGGGGTGCGGTCTTTCTGGCGTCATATTCCTCTATGAACTCAGTTTGTAAACGATCAATGAGTCTATACAAAGCTAAGAGCCGAAGATTGAAGGAATAAAAGGCGCACTTACTTGTGTAAAAAATGATCCAAGGAGGGTTACCTTAAACGGTGATTTAGTGTGGCTAAAACGAGGCTTAGGCTAAATAATTATTTGTTTAAGGGCTTAGTGTAGAAATAGCCTAAGTCCTCTCCTTTTTGGCCGTTTTCTTTCGTAATGTGATTGATGTAACTAAGGTGTTGCTGTAGCTTGTTTACTTATGATGCGGTCAATAGTAATATGTTCAAGTTAATTCATTCTTTTAGTAGCTGTCCCCAAGGTTCCATTCCAGGTCCTCTTTTTTTTGTCATTTGGACTCTTCAACTGATGGCCCGCAAGTTTAGTTAAAAAAAACCTATGAGAGATTTTTGCAGCAGATTCTTAAAAACAATAGAGTGGTGTCATATAAATGATCTTTTGACTAGATTTGTTGTAGCAGATCCTTAAAAACAGCAGAGCGCTCCTGTAACTGACAAAAATAAATGGGCCAAAATCAAGTATCTACTGTGGAGGATGCTGGTTCTCAGGAATATACAAAATAAGACTAATGGTGAAGAGAGAAGTCCGACCCTCCGGTCCTTAGCTTTCTAGAAACGAGGCACCCAAAACAATTTAGTTTAATATCCATGTCCTAGACCGTTAGCTATCTGTAATCAGCAGACATCTCATCCTAAAATATCATTAACTAAAGTGTCTTTAAATCTTCACATTCACATGACTCTACAAAGAAATCACGGACAGATTGGAAGTACACTTTTGTTTTTTTTTAGCCTCAATTTAGAGTATCTCTGTTTTTTTTACAATGTGCACCCAGCCCCTAAAGGAGGGCTGTCAGCATTGGCTGTCAGTCACACTGCCAGTAATGATGCACTGTCTATTACCGACACACACACAAACGCACATACTGCATACACACACACATACACAAACTGCAGTTTTACACTTTGTATTTAAGAAAAATACAGTTACTATGGGAATGCTGAGATGTGCTGCCATTGAAAGATATAAATGTAAAACTACAGTGTAACCTTGACTGTTGGATATACATAGAGAGTAACAATTTGGAGTTCAAACATAATGTCACACATCAGCAAACTTCATGAGAAATCAGCTCACTGAGCATAAAGGATTAACTTCCAGTGAGTGTGTCTAGATTTTTCTATAGTCATTTTGACATGCTTCACTTGGTAAATTACGAGAAAACGATATGACTGTACTTCCACAAAACCTTAGCGGTCAAACTATAATATGCTTACAACACCTTCCTCATTCTTTTATATATACACACACAGGTGTCCTGATACAACTTTTTCATTTCTAGTACGATACTGATAAAGGAGCTTTCAGTATTGGCACGAACCATACATACGTTTATCATTTGTAGTGTGGAAGGTTAGCAAATGCTTAATCAAAACAAATTATTTAAACAGAGAACAGTGGTACGTATGAAAACATACTAACTTATTGATTCATTACCGGGGCGGTATAGCTCAGTTGGTAGAGTGGCCGTGCCAGCAACTTGAGGGTTCCAGGTTCGATCCCCGCTTCCGCCATCCTAGTCACTATTGTTGTGTCCTTGGGCAAGACACTTTACCCACACTGGTTTAAATGTAACTTAGATATTGGGTTTCACTATGTAAAGTGCTTTGAGTCACTAGAGAAAAAGCACTATATAAATATAATTCACTTCACTTCACATTAATTACCCTTGAGTGAAATGATATTAGTTTTTTTGACAACACCTAGCGGTCACAATATTTAATAATAATAATATTACCCGGGATTTATATAGCGCTTTTCTAAGTACCCAAAGTCGCTTTACATGTAGAACCCATCAATCATTCACACCTGGTGGTGGTAAGCTACTTTCATAGCCACAGCTGCCCTGGGGTAGACTGACGGAAGCGTGGCTGCAATTTGCGCCAACGGCCCCTCCGACCACCACCTATCATTCATCATTCAATTCACCGGTGTGAGTGGCACCGGGGGCAAGGGTGAAGTGTCCCGCCCAAGGACACAACGGCAGCGATTTTTGGATGGTAAGAGGCGGGGAGCGAACCTGCAACCCTCAGGTTTCTGGTACGGTTGCTCTACCCACTACGCCATGCCATATTTAAAGTTAAGCTCATGACGCAGTGAGTTGAATGATGTGTGTGAAAACGTTTATAGATGGATACTTTCCAATACGCTTCTGCCTAGTAGACTTTGTATATGTAAATAATGTGCAAGTATAATTATCTGATAATTGTTTATATTGACAAATGTTGTGTTTTAAGACTGCAATTGTGTTCCCTTAAGGACACTTCTTAAGTACTGTATGTCCAGCTAGTGTGCTATTATAGGATTTTTCCTGGGTTCAAAATTGTGTGGAGGCCGCCTCCAGCCAGAGCGATTAATGTCCCTCTGCGGCAGCTTTGTATTTTAACTGCAGTTGCAGCGTTGCGCCACTATAGAGGCGCTATATAGACAGCAGTGCACCGGAAAGACCTGAAGCAACTACCGAAGAAGAAACAGATCGATCAGAGTAACGTTTATGTTTTTTAGCTTTGCAGATATGACAGGCAAAATCAGCCACTACTTTAAAAAGCGATCTCGCGAGGAGGAAAGTCAAGAGTCCAGGTGAAACAGAGCAGAGAATTTAACGTAACAGGCAGTTAAAATGTAATATTTAATGGTGGTGACATGTGGACATTTTTGTCCACAGAGCCCTTGAAGGCTGCTTCAAGCGCCCCACCACACAAGCTATGAGCCCATCATTCTCTTATGCAAGCGCTTAGGCCACAGGTGACAAACTCAAGGCCCGAGGCCAGATCTGGCCAGCGACATCATTTTATCTGGCCCGTAAACACCTGGAAATGATATGTGTCAATAAAGTACTCAAAATGTCCTCACTAAATGTAATGGATTTTTTCATTTTGACAGAAAAAATATATGTACTGCTTGAAATTGCATACATTTTAAACTTTAATAGTATCCATTATTGCAACAAATATTATAGTATGTTATCCTACTTCCCAAACATTTTTTTCCAAATAAAAATAAATACTTAAATATCTGCTTGACTTATGATTTTACAACAAACTACCCATCAAATTAATAAAAATGACAATACATTTTACGGTGTTCTTTACAGCATATTACTGTAAATATAAAAAAAACGAAACGTTTTTTGTGTTAAAATTCTGCCGCATGGTCAGGATTTCCCCTCAATTTGAGCCAGGAAAAACCCTGTATTATATGCTTAGTTGTTGTGCAGCTGCTAGTTGCTAGTAGCCTATAACTCAGTGTTTTTCAACCTTTTTTGAGCCAAGGCACATTTTTTGCATTGAAAAAATCCGGAGGCACACCACCAGCAGAAATCATTAAAAAACAAAACTCAGTTGACAGTAAAAAGTTGTTGTCGCAATTATTGGACATGGCTCAATGTAGCATCAATGTAGCTCTTGTCTCAAGGTAGGTGTACTGTCACGACCTGTCACATCACGCCGTGACTTATTTTGAGTTTTTTGGTGTTTTCCTGTGTGCAGTGTTTTAGTTCTTGTACTGCGCTCCTATTTTGGTGGCTTTTTCTCTTTTTTTGGTATTTTCCTGTAGCAGTTTCATGTCTTCCTTTGAGTGATATTTCCCGCATCTACTTTGTTTTAGCAATCAAGAATATTTCAGTTGTTTTTATCCTTCTTTGTGGGGACATTGTTTGTCATGTCATGTTCGGATGCACTTTGTGGACGCCATCTTTGCTCCACAGTAAGTCTTTGCTGTCGTCCAGCATTCTGTTTGTGTTTACTTTGTAGCCAGTTCAGTTTTAGTTTCCTTCTGCATAGCCATCCCTAAGTTTAATGCCTTTTCTTAGGGGCACTCACCTTTTGTTTATTTTTGGTTTAAGCATTAGATACCTTTTTACCTTACGGTATAGCTCGGTTGGTAGAGCGGCCGTGCCAGCAACTTGAGGGTTGCAGGTTCGATCCCCGCTTCCGCCATCCTAGTCACTGCCGTTGTGTCCTTGGGCAAGACACTTTACCCACCTGCTCCCAGTGCCACCCACACTGGTTTAAATGTAACTTAGATATTGGGTTTCACAATGTAAAGCGCTTTGAGTCACTTGAGAAAAAGCGCTATATAAATGTAATTCACTTCACTTCACTTCACCTGCACACTGCCTGCCGCTGTTTCCGATATCAACAAGGCAATTAGCTACCGGATGCCACCTACTGAGATGGAAGAGTATTACATGGTTACTCTGCCGAGCTCTAGACAGCACCGACACTCAACAACAACACATAATTTGCAGACTATAATTACTGGTTTGCAAAAAGTATCTTTAACCCAAATAGGTGAAACTCGATAATCTCCCACGGCACACCAAACTGTATCTCACCGCGGCACAGTGGTTGAAAAACACTGCTGTAACCTACCATGTTTAGTTTTTATATATTATTTCACTAAAATACAGGAAAAACAACAT
Source organism: Entelurus aequoreus (assembly GCF_033978785.1). Lineage (NCBI taxonomy): Eukaryota > Metazoa > Chordata > Actinopteri > Syngnathiformes > Syngnathidae > Entelurus > Entelurus aequoreus. Next base: position 29,094,805 of record NC_084752.1, on the reverse strand, counting down.
TGTGTGGTTCTTGGGGTCATTTAGATGTTAACTGACTGTCGAGCTATCGGACCGAGACATCCCTATTATTATGGTTTTAAAAAAAGTTTTTTTTTAACTTGTGGTTAGCAACATTTGATACTTCTTTGAGACTAGCAAAAAAAAAAAAAAGCAAAAGCAGCTTTAACGCTGAGCAACTCATCCACCCAGCGTGTCAAACACCTTATGTCAGACCTTCAAGTGACTCCCACATATCAGTGTTATGACTCCCTACTCTTACTGGCTCACACGTAAAAACATGCTCAATATGTAAGCACTCCAAACAGCCTGGGACCATTAAAAACATTTATTTTTCACCTCACTGAGCACAGAGGGCGCAAAAATGAATCAGAGTGAGAGTATACGCGCGCGAGTGAATGATTATGATACACTAAATGGCTGCGGACATTGTGCTTTATCCATTTGATTTCATGCATCGTCATTCCGCTCACATACACGCACTCATTAAAAAATGTTACAGGGTGTAAATGCAGACTTTCTAAATGTACCTTCGGAAAAAATAACATCTTATTTCTATTTCTCATTTTCTTCATTAGTATTCTAAATAGACTATTTGAATGTAATGAAACATGGTGTCCCTGAGTAATGACTAAATATGGTAATTGTATTCAGTGTTTCCCATTTATTCATAAAATAAATCAATAAAAATGTTACTTATTTTGTATTTTTTGAAGATTCTGCAATACAGGAAGGTTAACGCTTTCCAACTTTCCATGTGATGTACATTACAGGCCAAAAGTGTGGACACACCTTCTCATTTCAATGTGTTTTTTTTATTTTCATGACTATTTGCATTGTAGATTGTCACTGAAGGCATCAAAACTATGACACCTGTGAAGTGAAAACCTACTCTTAAAGCTCATCGAGAGAATGCCAAGAGTGTGCAAAGCAGTATTCAGAGCAAAATGTGGCTATTTTGAAGAAACTAGAATATAAAACAAGTTTTCAATTATTTCACCTTGTTTTTGTTAAGTACATAACTCCACATGTGTTCATTCATAGTTTTGATGCCTTCAGTGATAATCTACAATGTAAATAGTCATGAAGATAAAGAAAACGCATTGAATGAGAAGGTTTGTCCAAATTTTTGGCCTGTAGATATACAAAAAAAAGGTGAAATAACTGAAAACATGTTTTATATTGTAGTTTCTTCAAAATAGCCACCTTTTGCTCTGAATACTGCTTTGCACACTCTTGGCATTCTCTCGATGAGCTTCAAGAGTAGGTTTTCACTTCACAGGTGTCATAGTTTTGATGCCTTCAGTGACAATCTACAATGTAAATGTCATGAAAATGAAAACAAACACATTGAATGAGAAGGTGTGTCCAAACGTTTGGCCTGTACTGTATGTGCTGCCATCTCCTCCCAATCTTGCCCCACAAAACATTGACAACATTATTTGTTTTAGATTTACAGTTTAAAGGTCGAGCAACAGGCGTCTGTAGCTAGTCAACGCACACACACGATGTTGAATTGCAATTAAAATTGCAGGACGTAGAATTAAATTAACTGCAATTCATAGAAATGCCTTACAACAACTAACAGGAAGAATGTGTCATGTTTACCAAAGTTTTTGATTTAAATCAGGGGTTGGCAAAGTCATTTTAGATCTGGAGCCACATGGAGAAAAATCTACTCCAGCATGATAACTTGAAGATAAAGACAACTTCAGATTGTTTTCTTTGTTTAAAAATAGAACAAGCACATTCTGAAAATACACAAATCTATAATGTTGTTGTTTTTTTACACTTACATGTTGCGGTTAATAGTATTCTACCTTTATTTGCCCTTATTTATACTTTCTGAATAAATTATGTGATAATGTTCATCAGTCAACTCATTGGTGTTAGTTTTCAATCGATCAAGATAAAAAAATAATATAAATATCAAATTACAGGATGTTATTCCTAGTGGTTAGAGTGTCCACCCTGAGATCGGTAGGTTGTGACTTCAAACCCCGGCCGAGTCATACCAAAGACTATAAAAATGGGACCCGTTACCTCCCTGCTTGGCACTCAGCACCAAGGGTTGGAATTGGGGGTTAAATCACCAAAATGATTCCCGGGCGCGGCCCACCGCTGCTGCCCACTGCTACCCTCACCTCCCAGGGGTTGAACAAGGGGATGGGTCAAATGCAGAGGACACATTTCACCACACAATCATTGGTACTTTAACTTAACTTTATGTAGTTGGCTCATTTTCCTCAATTGGTGCACTAAGATCCATCCCATCCATCCATCCATTTTCTACCGCTTGTCCCTTTCGTAGTCGCGGGGGGTCGTGGAGCCTATCTCAGCTGCATCCGGGCAAAAGGCGGGGTACACCCTGGACAATTCGCCAAGGTGCACTAACATATGTAGCATAATCTACAAAGATACAAACAATTGCTATTGCGACATCTAGTGGACTAATTTAGAACAGCAGTTTCTTTCATTCAAAAATGTCGGGTCATTTTTATACTATGCAAACTCATCCCGCGGGTCGGATAAAACCTGTTTGCGGGCCTGATCCGGCCCGTGGGCCTTACGTTTGACACCCCTGATTTAAAGACTTAAGTCTGTGGAACGCTCTCCCTGACCACCTGAGGGCACCAAGACTGTGGATGCTTTTAAAAAAGGTTTAAAAACCCTTCTTTTAAAAAAATAAAAAAAACGCCTTTTGTTAGATATACCTGTATGTGTGAACTTCTTATTCAAAGAGCACTGTTAGTGGTACATCGCCTCACCGGCTTTTCTAGGGTGCATTGAATGCGATACCTGACTAACTGAATGGGGGCAGCTTCGATTTTTCCAGTGTTCTGTGCACCACCCACATGAAAAGCCAACAACATTTGTTCCGTCCACCATTTTCCGCTCTCAGCACGCTAAACATGCTTCTTTTGTCAGCGAATGGATCTCAGCTTTGGCTACTGGGCTCCAATAGAGTTCCCTCCATTTATTCCATTGAAAAGAGGGATTACTGAAAATTGGCTTAGAATAACAGCGGACAAAACACTTTCCCCCCCCCCCTTCTGACACATACTCTTGACATGCTTAATGGCATTTACAGTGGAACTTTACATTTTAACGCCTTAAGCGTCTTAGATTAGCAATTATGATTAAAACATATTGCAAAATACTTCCGCATATCACAACTTAATGAGCATAAAACAGTGGTTCTCAATCTTTTTTCACAAAGTACCACCTCAGAAAACACTTGGCTCTCCAAGTACCATCATAATGACCAACAATAATATACGGTAAAACAGTAGGCCTAGGTATTCATTAAAAACAAATATATTTAATATTTTTGGCCACTGTAACATTACACAGTGTGAATACAGGAAAATACAACACTGTATTTAAATAATTAATCAAATCATAGATGAAATCAATAGATGGAGCCCGCATAGTGGTTCGCGGGGCCACATTTTGAGAATCACTGGCATAGAGGATTGACTTTAGCGATGACAAAGAGAAATGCAAGCGAGTGTAGCAACTAGGGGTACACTATAAAAAAATCTAACTTTTCAAGGGACGGACCATAGTTTTCAGTTCATTTTGCACTGTTGAGTGTGTGTGATTGTGTGTGCATGCACACGCTCATTAAAGTAAGGAACAGGAAGACTGGAGACGATACGCTATGCTAACCGCTTAGCAATTTTAGATGTGAAGTACAAAACCCAAAACTATTGAAGTTTACTGAGTGTTGTTAAAAGGAAAGGCCATGTAACACAGTGGTGAAAATGCCCCTGTGCCAACTTGTTTGCAATGTGTTGCTGCCATTAAATTATAAGTTAATGATTATTTCCACAAAAAAAAGTACATTTCTCAGTTCGAACATTGAAATATCTTGTCTGTGCAGTCTATTCAATTGAATACAAGTTGAAAAGGATTTGCAAATCATTGTATTCTGTTTTTATTTACAAATTACACAACGTGCCAACTTCTCTGGTTTTGGGTTTTGTAGTAAAACAACAAAATAATAAATGCCTTGTACACTCCAACAGAGGTCTAACTACAACAGTGTTACAGAAGAGATTAACCAGCTCATCGGAAATTAGCAAATGTGTCAGGAGAGATAATAATATTGACACATTGCAACAACATTGTGAGCCATAGATATGAATTAGTCGATACCCGAGATAGACCGATTATCGACTAATTACTTGTTTTTAAAAATAAACATGCTTCATGCATTTAAACAAAGTGTTGGAGTTTGTAATAGTATTAATCAAAAATGTTAGGCCAATATGTCACTTTTACTGGAAATTAATATTGACTCCAAATATCGGTTTTCAACCTCCTTCTCCACTATAGTCTGTATCGGCGCTGAAAAAAAAACATGTCGGTCGATCTCTAGTTAGGACGCACGTCTTTGAGCTAAGGTGCAAAGTGTCTAGGCCTCTCTAGGTCAGCAACCATGAGAGTATTTGGTGAAGATCGTTTTGTCCTACTAATTTCAGCGGTTCTTGAACTCACCATAGTATGGACTGTGATGCAACGGTTAGTTTACATATAAAATCTTCCACTCCTTCTTGTACGCCGTGGCCTGCTGGGGCAGCGGGCTGAGAGCGAGGGACGCAAACAGACTGGACAAGTTGGTAGAGAAGGCCAGTAACGTGGTGGGAGTGGAGCTAGACTCTCTAGCGGTGGTGTCAGAGAGGAGAAGTCCAGCAAAGCTCCTAGCCATTATGGACAACACCTCCCACCCACTACACTCGGACCTGGCGGAGAGAATGAGCACGTTCAGTGGAAGGCTCAGATTCCCAAAATGCAACACGGAACGACACAGGAGGTCCTTCATACCGACAGCCATCAGACTGTATAATGCATATGTTCCTTGACTGCACTTAAATGTAGAATATATTTATATTATTTATATTATATATGTAATATATTATATATATTATATTATTTATTATTATTATTGTCTATTGTGAGCGAACTGTGGTGCTGAATTTCCCCCAGGGATGAATAAAGTACTTTCTATTCTATTCTATTCTTTGTCTCTTTTTGTCCACCAAAAGTTGTGTGGATGCACAAAGGTGCGCTTTGTTGATGTTATTGACTTGTTGGAGTGCTAATCAGGCATATTTGGTCACTGCATGACTGCAAGCTAATCAATGCTAACATGCTATTTAGGCTAAATGTATGTACATATTGCATCATTATGCCTCATTCGTAGGTATATTTGAGCTCATTTAATAACCATTTCAGATAGTTGTTTGTGTGCCATGTTGTTCCAGACCACAGCAAACATTACCTAGCTTGTCAAAGATTGTAATAAATCTATTTAAAAGAAAACACCCTGCCGTTTCCTTTAACTTGGACACACGCATCTATACCTTTGACCATTAAAAGTCAGTAATTTCCAGAAGTTATCTCACCCTCTAAGTAGCCTCTGATTTACTAAAGGTTTCTAATGTTGTAAAAATGTGTAAAATAAATATTACATTTCAACATTTCTGTCAACGAAGATTTGCTTCAGCCTGCGACACACAGTAATTTTGATAGTAGGCTGTTATTGCTAATATAGACAATTACATCATGTGTTGCCTTTATTATAACACTTTTCATTTTTTGCGACTCCAGACAGATTAGTTTTTTTGTATTTTTGGTCCAATATGGCTCTTTCAACGTTTTGGGTTGCCGACCCCTGGTCTAGGCGAAGTGTCAAGGTAATCTGTAGCTTTAGAATGCACAAAAAACAAAACAAGGATTCCTGCTTGGACACATTATTCAGTTTCCTTTGAAACAAAAACATTTTTTAATAAATTTGAGGTAGCATCAATTTAGTTTCTAATCAGTGATGGTGCAAATGTAAATATGGCTTTGTATTTGCCTTAAAGGCCTACTGAAACCCACTACTACCGACCACGTAGTCTGATAGTTTATATATCAATGATGAAATCTTAACATTGCAACACATGCCAATACGGCCGGGTTAACTTATATAGTGCAATTTTAAATTTCCCGCTAAATTTCCGGTTGAAAACGTCTTTGTATGATGACGTATGCGTGTGACGTCAATCGTTGAAACGGAAGTATTCAGACACATTGTATCACAATACGAACAGCTCTGTTTTCATCGCAAAATTCCACAGTATTCTGGACATCTGTGTTGGTGAATCTTTTGCAATTTGTTTAATGAACAATGGAGACTGCAAAGAATGAAGCTGTAGGTGGGATCGGTGTATTAGCGGCTGGCTGCAGCAACACAACCAGGAGGACTTTGAGTTGGATAACAGACGCGCTATCCGACGCTAGCCGCCGACCGCATCGATGATCGGGTGAAGTCCTTCGTCGCGCCGTCGATTGCTGGAAGGCAGGTGAGCACGGGTGTTGATGAACAGATGAGGGCTGGCGTAGGTGGAGCGCTAATGTTTTTATCATAGCTCTGACAAGGTCCCGTAGCTAAGTTAGCTTCAATGGCATCGTTAGCAACAGCATTGCTAGGCTTCGTCAGGCGGCACAGCATTAACCGTGTGGTTACAGGTCCAGTGTTCGGTTCGGTGTCTCCTGATAGTAGTATTGTTGATCTTCTGTCTATCCTTCCAATCAGGGGCTTATTTGTTTTGTTTCTATCTGCATTTAAGCACAATGCTATCACGTTAGCTCCGTAGCTAAAGTGCTTCGCCGATGTATTGTCGTGGAGATAAAAGTCACTGTGAATGTCCATTTCGCGTTCTCGACTCTCATTTTCAAGAGGATATAGTATCAGAGGTGGTTTAAAATACAAATCCGTGATCCACAATAGAAAAAGGAGAGAGTGTGGATTCCAATGAGCCCTTTTACCTAAGTTACGGTCAGAGCGAAAAAAGATACGTCCTGCACTGCACTCTAGTCCTTCACTCTCACGTTCCTCATCCACAAATCTTTCATCCTCGCTCAAATTAATGGGGTAATCTTCGCTTTCTCGGTCCAAATCGCTCTCGCTGCTGGTGTAAACAATGGGGAAATGTGAGGAGCCCTTCAACCTGCGACGTCACGCTACTTCCGGTACAGGCAAGGTTTTTTTTATCAGCGACCAAAAGTTGCGAACTTTATCGTCAATGTTCTCTACTAAATCCTTTCAGCAAAAATATGGCAATATCGCGAAATGATCAAGTATGACACATAGAATGGATCTGCTATCCCCTTTAAATAAAAATAAAAACATTTGAGTAGGCCTTTAAAACTGCCAGTAGTTTGCCTTTTGCCCTAAGTCAGGTGGGAGAGGTGCTATCACACTGCGGCACTGAACAGGAATAGCAGTACAAAATGGGACGAATGGATGGATGGATTTTGAGGTTTAGCAGAGTCTCAGAGCAGACAACAAACAGCCATTCATAATTTGACCTAATGTGTTTGTTGTTTTAGAGAGCAGACCACATATTTAGGAGACAAGTAAAAGCCTGGGGATAAATATGGCGGAATGACAGTTATAGATAAACAAATGTCATATACGTTTTCTTGTCCATCTATTTTTCTGTCAGTGTTATTGTTTCCATCCGTCAACTCCATCGAATTAGAACAACATTTTTATTTTAAGCTTCAAATTTACCATTCCATAATCTGCCATTTCCAGAAAGAACACAATTTGTCAGTAAAGGGAGGGGATTAGTAAGCGTGCCTGGCTAATAACAAATATTTGAAATAATGCCATTGTCTGTCATCCATCAACCTCAGGTTGGCTGATTTTGCCCAATTTATTTATATATTTTCTACCTACAAATAATTGTAGCTGGGAATATTTCTCAGCATCACTGACAAATAGTCACTTTGTCTTTTATGTACAATACTTTAATCAAACGGTTTGATTAAAGTCCCCAAACTACGGCCCGCGGGCCGGATCCGGCCCCCCAGCATCCAAAATCCGGCCCACATGAAGTCCCAAGTAAAAAAAAAAAAAAAAACATTTTTTTTTTTTTTTAAATCTTTCCTTTATAATCCATTTTCTACCGCTTGTTACTCTTGGTGTCTCCTAGTCGCTCAGGCAAATCATATTGTCTAAAAATGAATTTTCCCATGGATAACGTGACAATGTTAAATGTTGATGAACATCAATATTAATTGATGTTAAATGACAAAACGGATTATAAAGACTATGTATATATATATATATATATATATATATATATAAATATATATATATATATATATATATATATATATATATGTATATATATATATATGTATATATATATATATATATATATATATATATGTATATATATATATATATATATATATATATATATATATATATATATATATATATATATATATATATATATATATTTATATATATATATATATATATATATATATATATATATATATATATATATATATATATATATATATATATATATATATATATATATATATATATATATATATATATATATATATATATATATATGTATGTATATATATATATACATACACAGCCTGGCCCCCGGCCCAATTTTTTTAACCCAATGCGGCCCCCGAGTCAAAAAGTTTGGGGACCCCTGATTTAGACAGTAATAAGCATTTTTTATTATGAAGAAATAAAATGGGGGGGCATGAACCCACACTTCTTCCAACACCCAATTATGAACATCACAAAGACAGAAGCTGACGGAAAAATATAACCTAACCTTTTAAGACAAACATTGTTCTAGTGCACATATGTCAGAGTCAAGGCCCGCGGGCCATATCCGGCCCGCGAGAAGGTTTTTTACGGCCCTTGGGATGATCTTGATTTATTATTAGAACCGGCCCGCAGACCGCAGATCTTTTACACGCACCAAGCGGATGCCGGTCCAAGGTTCCGAAAGGGGGCGAGCGGCCCGCCGGGACGCGGCTGCCGGCCGAAGGGCTGCAGCCCGGCCGTCAGTCGCGGAGCCCGCCGTGCCACGCGCGCCAAGGGGGCGGGCCGAAACCCGGCCCCGAGGCCCTGAGACTTCTGCTTTGTTTCCCCAAACCGCGCGTCACCGCCGGGCCCGCACCACCGTCGGGCTGCAGCCCGAGCGTCGGTGGCGGAACCCGTCATGTGCCGCGCGCGCCAAGCGGAGCGGGGGGGTCAAGCGGGCAGAAACCCGCAGGCCACCCCCTCACCACGAGGCCCTGAGACTTCTGCGTTTGACCCCTACGCGCGGCCCGTCGGGACGCGCCCGCCGTCAAGCCACGAGGGCCAGCCGTCGGGTCGCGGAGCCCGCCGTGCCACGCGCGCCAAGGGGCGGGCCGAAACCAGCGGGGGGTTTCGGGCACCCAACTCGCCTCCCTCCCACGGAGGGAGGAGGGGGGTTTAATGTGAACATTACTGTGCAATCACATATTTAGAGTTTTTACTCAATTCAAGTTTAAAAGTTAAAGTTTAATATTTGTTTTCACTGCATGTTACTTCTCCTTAAACAAAGTGTTGTTTTTGATTTATAGATTTTTGCACTTTATTTTATTGTATTTCAATTTAATTATATTTTAAAAATATTTCAGTTGAGTGGATGATAGAAAATTGCTATTATTGTTTTTTTCTTTGAAGTAAATTTAGCCCACTTTTGCTAAAATAGAAAATATTGGCTACTGATGGTGCCTTGAATACCGGTTTCTTTCATTTAATGTTCATGTTATGGGGATTTTTATATAAAGGAAATTTGTCTTTTGTGTCTGTTGAAAATTAAAGATTACTGACAGAGCCATAAGAAAATATTGCTTTATTTATCTGATCATATTGGAATATATTTGTTAGGTTTTCAGTAGGTTCAATTAGGTTCACTAGACTATATGCGTCATTTAAAAATTTTTCAATGAACATTCGAACAGTCCGGCCCTCGGCTTGTAGCTAAATTTTTTATTTGGCCCTCCGTCCATTTGACTTTGACACCCCTGTTCTAGTGTAACATTTCACCATGCTTGTGGACTTCTAACAAAGACTATAAACATGAGAGCCATTACCTCCCTGCTTGACACTCAGCATCAAGGGTTGGAATTGGGGGTTAAATCACCAAAAATGATTCCCGGGCACGGCCACCGCTGCTGCTCACTGCTCCCCTCACCTCCCATGGGGTGATCAAGCGTGATGGGTCAAATGCAGAGAATAATTTCACCACACCTAGTGTGTGTGTGACAATCATTGGTACTTTAACTTTACTAAACATTAGAATTTAGGCGTCAACTTAGGGTTTTGGACAAACTTTAATTCAGTAGGGATGTAACAATATCGATTAATATTTCTAAGATTCCATAACATTGATTGGTGCTCGGCAAGTTTGCCTTCCCGAAGACACGTATCGATCCAACATAGTTTTAAAAGGCAATTGATCGATTGTATCTATATTAGAAAAAGGAAAACATTGGATTTAAGAACGGCAGACAACATAAAGTTCTGCAATTTTAAAGATAAGGATGTTATACGTTACTCAAGTCTGTATGCCAGACACCATCAGTCGACAAAAACAAGAATGGCGGATACCTACTGTGGCCGAGAAAGGTCACAACAAATGCAAACTCAACAACACATAATCATAGAGCCACGACACAACAACTTTCAGCTACAGCACGAATGCAAAAGCAAACACCACAACACAATAATATAAAGCCGCAAGACAACTTTAAGCCACAGAGGACGCGGCGGACCCAACGCAAGTTTCACCGACAGACCAGGTGTGGCTGATTGAAATCAGTGTAATGAACATAGTATATTAGTATAACTGACTGAGAAAGTGGTCACAATTCACTTACTTTTACAACTTCGTTCATTACACCGTTTTCAACTTTATGCCTCGGGAAGTCAGTCCGTCGCCGAAACCTGTCCGCTGTTTTCTCTTCTTCTTCGTGTTTTATGTTTATGTTACGAGGCTGAACTTGTGTATGTGTTCCTAGTGGCCCATAACACAGTTGTATTGTGATAGCCGGTGCATCCATTGTGGGTAGTGGAGAAGGATGGTAACTTTGTTGAGTGCTTTTCTATGTGTGTCTCGGGCAACCGTGGCACTAATAACTTCTGGACTAAATGGAAAAGCCCTTGCTTATTTGTATAAACAGCTCGAAACTAGCAGCTTTTTATCTGGATAAACAGCTAGCAGCTACCAGCTGCTCCTTAGCGTAGTCAGCTCGCATTTCCGAGGCTCCCATTGAAAGCAATGCATTTAAATGTCAACTTGTTGTATTTGTTTCTGTTTTGTAGAAACCATAAACCTAAACATGAACATCTACATCTTCTTTTTAATAAATATTTTCAGTAATAAAAAGTGCTATGAATTGACGTTTAATTATTTTTTTAGGCCAGAAACCTGCAGACACCAAAGCCACCTTAACAAGGATTTTATTCGAAGGACACTGATTCTGAATCAGTACTTTACTATTGAAAGGCAAAGCATGACGGAGGTCTGCGCTCTCATAGTGCTATTTTAGTTTGTATCGTTTACAAACTCAGAAAAAAAGTTCCTGCATATAGGAGGGCTTTAAATCAGAGCAAAAAGTAGTTTTTGCGTATGTTCAATTATTTTTGCAATTAACTATATTTTGCAAAAAATATATGTCATTTCAATCAGACAAAACACAGGATAGCGGTGTAACAAAACAATTAAATGTGTACTTATTTGCTACTACTGGCTATGATTTAAATCAGGGGTCCCCAAACTAATGCCCATGGGCCGCATCTGGCCCGCCAGCGTCCAGAATCCGGCCCGTGGGAAGTCCCAAGTTAAAACAAATATATATATATATATATATATATATATATATATATATATATATATATATATATATATATATATATATATATATATATATATATATAAATAATATTAGTAGAATGTTTTTAAATCTGTCCTTTCTAATCCATGTTCTACCGCGTGTTACTCTCGGTGTCTCCTCGCCGCTCAGGCAAATCATATGGTCTAAAAATTAATTTTCCCATCGATAATGTGACATCATCGCGCTCGGAATATATATATATATATACATTTGTATATACATTTTATTAACCCGATGCACGGCCGATAACACCTGAGGCAGATGGCTAATCTGAGGAACGTTGGAAAATAAAAATAATACATCTTGTAAAATAGTAAGAACCATGTGTAGAGATAAAGAATAAAATACAAGTAAGACATATGAAGATTAATAGAAAAAGAAAAAATATATATATATATATATATATATATATATATATATATATATATATATATATATATATATATATATATATATATATATATATATATATATATATATATATATATATATATATATATATATATATATATACACACAGTAAATAAATAATAAATACATAGAACTAAATATCATCTTGCATAACTAATAAGAAATACAAATGACTTCAATAAAATAATATCAGGTAAAAGCCAAATCAAAAAGGTGGGTCTTGAGCCTGCTCTTAAAAACATGAACATTCTCTGCAGCCCTGAGGTGTAAATGTCATTAAAGCTGACTGAGGGCATACAACAAAAATTACTGTGAAGTCATTTAGTGAATTAAATGACTGTTTAATGAGACACCATTACATTTGAAATCTGTTTTCTTCTCAGAACAGCGCAAAACAAGACAATTACAACATCAGTGCATTAAAGTTTACTGACAAGAACAACTATTACTGCTACAATCACCGTTGTGGCCAAATGTACCCAAGGTTTCAAAGAGAAAATCTGTTTTGTTTTTTAACATAGAAAATAGAATACAGCAGCGCACCAAGATTCATCTTCACACTGACTGAAGTTGATAACACACCAGCATATTTCTAAGAGTCATAAACACTATAATCGATTAATCTAATTTAAAAAAAAAGATTCATATTATGTTGCATTGATTAATAGTTTGAGAGTAAGTATTAAAAATTGACCAAATCTGGACCTCATGAAGTAACAGGAACTTTGAATATGGGAAGAGCAGCGGTGTGTGGGTGCTGTGATCTGTGTGGTGTTTTTTTACTTTTACTTTTATTGATGAACATACGTTAAAAGTAAAATTACCATGTTGATGAAGTGCATTTATGAGTAAAATTAATTATGAAAAAATATTTTCCCTATAAAGTGTTTTTTAGTCGATTAATCGAACAAATAAATCAACAGATTACTTGATTACTAAAATACTTGATAGCTGCAACCCTCTATTGAATATGCCATTAAATTCATTTTTCATGTAAACAAAATTTCATTTTCAGCACGAACCCGTTCAAGAGCGGGTTTGTGAAAAATGTAATAGCCACAACAACCACATATACACATGTTACGACACAGAAACCATGTGACTTGCAACAAGAGGGGAGTACATGTAATACTCAAGTATTTAGAATTAGATTTTCCACACAGCGTAAACTGAAATCAAAAGGATCCACACATGGAATAACAGACACGATGGTGTTATCCTAGATTTGTTTTGGGATGCACAGGTCCTGCTGGCAATAGTAAGCCTGTGTGTGGCGTCTCCACACACTAGTATATGCCAGTCGGCCGAGTCATACCCAAGACTATAAAAATGGGACCCATTACCTCCCTGCTTGGCACTCAGCATCAAGGGTTGGAATTGGGGGTTAAATCACCAAAAATGATTCCCGGGCGCAGCACTGCTGCTGCCCACTGCTCCCCTCACCTCCCAAGGGGTAAACAAGGGGATGGGTCAAATGCAGAGGACAAATTTCACCACACCTAGTGTGTGTGTGACAATCATTGGTACTTTAAGTTTAACTTAACTTTTACTTTCCCTGCCGGCGGACAGTAATACATGTAATTGTTTTAGCATTTTTTATTTTTTTTAATCAGAGGGCCGGTTTAATTAATAGGCAAGGGAAGTATCCAGCCCATGGGCTGCTAGTTGTCCATGTCTGGTCAACCATAAAGATAAAAATGAACTTTGTAGAAAAAAAGAATAAACCCACCCCTTTGAGTGCCATAAAATAGGCCTTAACCAGCAGTAAGTGGTCTGTCAAATCTGTGAGTGGGGTGCAATTTGGGATGAGAAAATAGGGCGGACATGCAACTCTAAGTTATTTTTCATGGCCGATAAAGTACAAAAATGACCATAAAGGAGAATAAGACATCCACTGCTGATCTAAAGATACCTCTATAGACTTGACATTCAGAACATGTAAAAACAAGAAAGACGATGTTATGATATCCCATTAAGGTCTTTTATAATGACCACTAGACACATCAGCCGATGTTTAACTGCGACCTTAGCTTGATGAGCCAGTTAAACGTTTAGACGAACTGCAATACAGACTGAAGAGCTAAAGAGCTTTCAGAATGAGCAGGCAATAAAGTCGCTAGGGAAAAGCTGCTGGCCGGAAGCTTTTTGGTTTTATTGTTCGACAACAAAAGCAGCCACCTCTTTTAGAAGCTTAGGTACCAGTCATGCAACTTTTTCGCTGCAAGCTATGACTGCTCAAATTAAGTAGTAGGGTAGTAACACAAGCAAGCTGGTTTCACTAATCTTACAGTAGCTTGATCTGAGCCTCTGCTGTGCTGCTGAGACAAACTGGCTGATCAGTAATTGGAACAGCTGGGAGGGGGCTTGATCAACAGTCGCTCAGATGAAATAAGGAGCGCAATGATCATCCGCAATCAAATTCCTCATTAGAGACATGATCTGTCAACCACGGTTGAAAGAGCCTTTCTTCAAACGTCTTGTTTATTTCGGTGATGGCTACAGTTAAAATCAGCTTGAACTTTTTTTCTGCAATCCAGTGAGAAATCTGCATATCTTAAAAATAATATGTTTCAATAATTCAAACTAAAATCCCTGGTGCTAAAAAGTTGGAACACTGTGTCATGATCCGTGGCGCGGATCATGTTTTGTTTAGTCATGTTCTGTTAGTTTTGGACTCCTTTAGTTCCTCTTTTGTGCACTCCTGGGTGGGTTTTGGTCACTATGGGTACTGATTGGTTTCACCTGCCTCTGGTTAGTGTTTGGCACGTTCACCTGCTGCCGGGCACTAATCAGAGACAGGTGACCAAAACAAACCCAGGAGTGCACAAAACAGGAACTAAGGGAGTCCAAAACTAACAGAACATGACTAAACAAAACATGATCCGGGTCACGGATCATGACAATGTAAAAAGTATAAACATATAAAATGATCAATCTAATTGTATTCAAACTACAGTTAGAAGTGACGCTTATGTTAAAAAAAAAAAAGTTTGGAAATGTTAGTGTTTAAACACGCTGCGTACTTTCCTCTTAAATTGGTCGAAGATTCTAGGTAGTAAACGTTCTTGTTTTACTTTTGTGAACATGTAAACCAACTATTTTGTGCATTAATAGGAAACATGTGTTAGTACATTTCAAATATGTGTGGTGTAAATCCTTGAGGAAACTAAGTTTGCACATCAAATAGATTTTCCAATATATTTCTTTATTGGTGATTTATATGTGAGTGTATGTAATACACAAGAAATACCCACATAAAAACTAAACTAGCCCTGCGATGAGGTAGCGACTTGTCCAGGGTGTACCCCGCCTTCCGCCCGAATGCAGCTGAGATAGGCTCCAGCGACCCCCGCAACCCCAAAAAAGGGACAAGCGGTAGAAAATGGATGGATGGAAACTAAACTAAGGCTAAGTCTACACTAAGCCGGATAACCCCTTAAACTAATAATTATATAGCCTAAGCCTTGTTTCAGCCACACTAAATCACCGTTTAAGGTAACCCTCCTCTGACATTTTTTTTACACGGGTAAGTGCGCCGTCTATTTCTTGAATCTCCGGTTCTTAGCTTTGTATGGACTCATTGATTGTTTACAACCTGAGTTCGGAGAGGAAGTGAAGTCAGAAAGACAGCGCCCCACACAGGAAGTGACGCCAGAAAGAACGCGCCACAGCCAGCTTCATAACAACCGAAGCTAACCACTGGAAAGATGGAGGCGAGTCATCCAGACATGCCCGTGTTTCTCCTTCTTCTACATGAACATACGCTTGTGGAAATCACACATCAATACCTTAAGAGAAGAAAACGCGCAATTGCAGCTATTTCGGATACAACACATCTCAGATGGCAAGAGAACGTTCGAATGTCCAGGTCAGCTGTGATTCTACTTACCGAAAAACTTTGTCCATTTGTCGAAGGAGTCAACGAGAATGCGAGCTCCCGTGGATGTGATAAAAAAGGTAGCGTGTGCTTTGTATTACCTGGCCGACGAGGGAAGACTACGGAAAACATCGAATGCATTTGGACTGGCAAAGCAGACTGTATCAGTTATTGTCCGCCATGTATGTTGCGGACTCAAAGTCTAGGTCCAGAGAATATAAAGTCACCAAAAAGGAATGGACAATAAAGGTGAAGGAAAAAGAGTGAGGAGTGTCCTGACCAGATATCTAGATCCCTAGATTGGCTGATGTAAAATGTTCTTTATCACATTGTTTACTTTCACGTGTCCAATAAAGATTTGATTATTTATGATGGCTCAGGTGTGATTCACTACAATGAGGCCCCACGGCACACTGGAAGCCAGTTAATTGAAATACCACAACACTGAATATTGTTCAAGTTAAATTTAATTTCAGAAGTTGCACACAAAGCAACACTGGAGGTGACTATGACGTGCACATTTTCCGCGCATGCGTACTAGGTCGCATTGCGCCGGTGGACCGAGGGGGGCAGGGGGTCTTAAACGACCATTGTGTGTGTGGACAAGGATAAGGTTAGGTGGGATTTATCCTGGATAACCTTAGCCAGCTTAGTGTAGAAGGGGCCTTAGTCCTGCTTAAGTCTGTCTCACTTGTGTTAACAACCCGTCTTTTTCAAACAAGTTTATTTTCCCATGTGCATGAGTGAAAAAATGTGTGCGGCTACGCAGCTTTTTGGAATTAAGTCTGTCACCGTGCGCCTTCATCGTTTCCCATGTGCTTGAGTGAAAAAATGTGTGCGGCTACGCAGCTTTTTGGAATTAAGTCTGTCACCATGCATCTTCATCGAAGATGCGCACTTTGGGTGAAGCAACCTTTGAATGTGGTTGTTCCCTGCCAAATTTGGCCTTCCCGCATATTCTCCCGCCTTCTTAAGTATTTTTGTTCTTATGCGCCTCAGAGGCTGGAATATGTCCAGATGAAAAAAGGTGGATCTTTGTATTGAACTTAAAGCATACACCACACATAATAAAATGATCATAGAAACTTATATCAAATGTATTCTGATCGCTTCAATTAAAGGCCTACTGAAACCCACTACTACCGACCACGCAGTCTGATAGTTTATATATCAATGATGAAATCTTAACATTATAACACATGCCAATACGGCCGGGTTAACTTATAAAGTGACATTTTAAATTTGCCGCTAAACTTCCGGTTCGAAACGCCTCTGAGGATGACGTATGCGTGTGACGTAGCCCGGGGAACACGGGTATGCCTTCCACATTGAAGCCGATACGAAAAAGCTCTGTTTTCATTTCATAATTCCACAGTATTCTGGACATCTGTGTTCGTGAATCTGTTTCAATCATGTTCATTGCATTATGGAGAAGGAAGCCGAGCAAGCAAAGAAGAAAGTTGTCGGTGCGAAATGGACGTATTTTTCGAACGTAGTCAGCCACAACAGTACACAGCCGGCGCTTCTTTGTTTACATTCCCGAAAGATGCAGTCAAGATGGAAGAACTCGGATAACAGAGACTCTAACCAGGAGGACTTTTGATTTGGATACACAGACGCCTGTAGAGAACTGGGACAACACAGACTCTTACCAGGATTACTTTGATTTGGATGACAAAGACGCAGACGTGCTACTGTGAGTATGCAGCTTTGGCTTTTTTTTGCGTATGTACGTAACTTTTTTAAAATATATAAGCTTTATGAACCTTGGGTTAGGTGAACGGTCTTTTGGGCTGAGTGATTGTGTGTGTTGATCATGTGTTTGAATTGTATTGGCGTGTTCTATGGAGCTAGGAGCTAGCAGAGGAGCTAGGAGCTAGCATAACACGTACCGTACCGTACGTGCGCGTCACGTACGTAACTTTTTAAAAATATATAAGCTTTATGAACCTTGGGTTAGGTGAACGGTCTTTTGGGCTGAGTGATTGTGTGTGTTGATCAGGTGTTTGAATTGTATTGGCGTGTTCTATGGAGCTAGGAGCTAGCAGAGGAGCTAGGAGCTAGCATAACAAACACGCAGGTGTTATTATGCAGGATTAATTTGTGGCATATTAAATATAAGCCTGGTTGTGTTGTGGCTAATAGAGTATATATATATGTCTTGTGTTTATTTACTGTTGTAGTCATTCCCAGCTGAATATCAGGTACCGTGAGTATGCAGCCTTGGCTGCTAAACATTCGATAACTTGACCGTATGTGCGCGTCACGTACGTAACTTTTTAAAAATATATAAGCTTTATGAACCTTGGGTTAGGTAAACGGTCTTTTGGGCTGAGTGATTGTGTGTGTTGATCAGGTGTTTGAATTGTATTGGCGTGTTCTATGGAGCTAGGAGCTAGCAGAGGAGCTAGGAGCTAGCATAACAAACACGCAGGTGTTTTTATGCAGGATTAATTTGTGGCATATTAAATATAAGCCTGGTTGTGTTGTGGCTAATAGAGTATATATATGTCTTGTGTTTATTTACTGTTGTAGTCATTCCCAGCTGAATATCAGGTCACCCCCGGCTCTCACAGCATCTTCCCTATCTGAATAGCTTCAACTCCCCACTAGTCCTTCACTTGCACTTTACTCATCCACAAATCTTTCATCCTCGCTCAAATTAATGGGGAAATTGTCGCTTTCTCGGTCCGAATCTCTCTCACTTCATGCGGCCATCATTGTAAACAATAGGGAACTTTGCGTATATGTTCAACTGACTACGTCACGCTACTTCCGGTAGGTGCAAGCCTTTTTTTTATCAGATACCAAAAGTTGCAATCTTTATCGTCGTTGTTCTATACTAAATCCTTTCAGCAAAAATATGGCAATATCGCGAAATGATCAAGTATGACACATAGAATAGATCTGCTATCCCCGTTTAAATAAAAAAAATTCATTTCAGTAGGCCTTTAAGACACCTGGAAACATTTAATTGGACCCATTACCTCCCTGCTTGGCACTCAGCATCAAGGGTTGGAATTGGGGGTTAAATCACCAAAAATGATTCCCGGGTGCGGCCACTGCTGCTGCTCACTGCTCCCCTCACCTCCCAGGGGGTGATCAAGAGTGATGGGTCAAATGCAGACAATAATTTCACCACACCTAGTGTGTGTGTGACAATCATTGGTACTTTAACTTTACTAAACATTAGAATACTAACAGATGTTCAATGCATATGGACCGTGATCGGTGAATTTAGTGACTATTTAATAGAAAATACATGTATAATGTAGTGTACAACAATTGATTCGATTGATAATTGTTTTGACGGATAATATCAAACTGTCATGCTCTGCCTTGCAAGCACACACACACACAAGCAACACAGACTAGTGTTGTCCCGATACCAATATTTTGGTACCGGTACCGAAATTATTTTGATAATTTTCGGTACTTTTCTAAATAAAGGGACCACAAAAAATTGCATTATTGGCTTTAATTTACAAAAAATCTTTGGGTACATTAAACATATGTTTCTTATTGCAATTGTGTCCTTAAATTAAAAAAAAAGTGAACATATTACTACACATCTTGTCTTGTCTCTTGTCTTGTCTTTTGTAAATAAATTACCAAAGGCTCCTAATTAGTCTGCTGACATACAGTATGCAGTAACATATTGTGTCATTTGTCATTCTATTATTTTGTTAAAAATTAATTATTAATCCACTTGTTAATTTACTGTTAATATCTGCTTACTTTCTCGTTTAACATGTTCTATCCACACTTCTGTTAAAATATAATAATCACTTATTCTTCTGTTGTTTGATACTTTACATTAGTTTTGGATGATACCACAAATTTGGGTATCAATCTGATACCAGGTCGTTACAGGATCATACAGTGGTCATATTCAAAGTCCTCATTTGTCCAGGGAAGTATTCCCTGAGTTTATAAACATAATATACATTTTAAAACAAAAAATATCAACGTAATCATAATAGTATCGACTAGATACGCTCCTGTACTTGGTATCATTACAGTGGATGTCAGGTGTAGATCCACTAATGGTGTTTGTTTACATTTTGACGCTTTACAAGCATTACGCATTACACTTAAAAGTGTGGACAATGCTGAAGAAACAAGTCCATGTCAGAAAACCAACAAATTTAGCTGAACTGCACCAATTTTGAGGAGTGGTCAAAAATTCAACCAGAAGCTTGTGGATGGCTACCAAAAGTGTCTTATTGCAGTGAAAGTTGCCAAGGGACATGTAAGCAAATATTAACATTGCTGTATGTATACTTTTGACCCAGCAGATTTGGTCACATTTTCAGTAGACCCATAATAAATTCATAAAAGAAGCAAACTTCATGAATGTTTTTTTGTGACAAACAAGTATGTCCTCCAATCACTATCACAAAAAAATAAGAGTTGTAGAAATTATTGGAAACCTAAGACAGTCATGACATTATATTCTTTACAAGTGTATGTAAACCTTTGACCACGACTGTAATGTTTCTTAAAAAAGTGTTAACATTCAAGTGAAAATGCTTCACTAATATAGTCATATTTTTTTGCGCTTAAGAAACCTCTCTATGACTTTAGCTCCAGACCTTATGTTTGTTTGATATTGTGGGGAAGTGTATAACAGCTGAGTATCGCTGCAGCCCATACGGACCATAGCTGATAAACAGATATTTTTTTGCGGACATATGGTTAAAACACTGGTCTAAAATAAACTAGTTTAAATTACTTGGAGTTAATCTTTGACGTTACAGCAAATATTTTCAATGCTCGACTTGGTGCAGCATGACCCTATTATTTGAAACATAAATCTGCATGGTATACAGTCAATGTAAACATGTATTTTAAAATAAAGCCAACTATATATTAAAAAGACCTTGCAAATACAGTATACCCATACATATACAATGCTTTCTGGAGCATGACAACAAACATTGAGGTTATAAAAGCTGAACGCCAACAATGTAAAAAACTGCAACTTGTTAATGGGCCCATTTTCAGTCTCATTCACATATGACTTTTATTGGTAGAAAAATGTTGTGACATTGGAACAAAGCTAGAACGGGCATGTCGGAGAGCTTGGCATTAAGAGAGGAAAGAACGAGAGTGCAAGTTGCCCACAAAATTGCTTTTTAAATTTTATCCCGACTAGAGCTTTATGCTAAAATACATCAGTGTATCATTTTAATATAATTGTATGTATGTGAGTGTGTGCAAGTGTTTATATGTAAGTTATTTAGAGGATGGATAAAAAGATAAAGGTTTAAAAATACTGTTGTTTTTTTGTCGAAACAAATGCATTTTAATATTTTATTTAAAAAAGGTCAAACCTGCAGTGACCACAATATCATTCAGAGTTTTCTTATGCTGCATTTTACAAAGCGGCAACATGACATTAGCTTGATAACTATGAATATGCACAAAGCCAAGTATTACAATAAGGATTAAAAGGGGATTACTTGACATTATTTAAATTATTTTCAAGGGCCTGCCACATATTGGGTGCTACCTGCTTTTGTGTTTGCCCTTACTCATAACATATCATGATGGGACTGTCTGTGAATGTAGTTTGTTGAGAATGAGACGACAAAGTAGGAGGCATCATTGTTGCCAACTTAGCAACTTTGGGTACTTTTTCAAATAAGCCACTTGTGCCAAATCGAGTGACTTTTTACACTTTTATTATAGAGTTTTGGAGATCCTGCCATTAAAACATGCATTGTTCCTCCCTGATTTCAAAGTTGTTTGTTACAATACAAGAAAAAAAAAACAATGCAATGAGATGCACATGCATCATTACAAACAATCAGAAATGACAGCCTGTCGGCATGGAAATAAGAAAAAGTTGTTGTTTATTGTTAAGGGGGAACTGCACTTTTTCTGGAAGTATTCACAATTTGTATGTAAAATAAACACACATTTTTTTATTTTTTTTTTAGGCACTCTAACTACTGAATGAATGCAAGCAAAAGTCTGTTTATAATGCAGCTCAAGCGAGTGTCTCTATTCTGCCTGTAAAAGCGCTTTAAAAAAACATCCAAACACGTACATCAACGTTTTATAAACAGGCTGTAATAGGGTTGTCCCGATAAAAATAATTCGGTACCGGTACCAAAATGTATATCGATACTTTTCAAAATAAAGGGAACTACAAAAAATTTCAATATTGGCTTTATTTTAACATACAATCCTACTATACAATAAACATGTGTTTACTATTGCACTCAAATAAACATTTTAGAAGATTCAAATATAAATTAAAGGGCATTAAACACATTGGGCTTTTCTTGTTGCACTCAAAGAAATATTTACAATTTTCCATAATGCATATAGTCTACCATAATCAAGGAATAGGTTAGAATATAATAAAACACTCTAGGCCGATATTATCGGACATCTCTAGTTAGAATGCCTTTTTTTTTGTTTTTATCCATCCGTCGTCATGTGTGTTTCATAATAAATGTGAACAATAGGCATACTTGCCAACCCTCCCGTTTTTAGCGGGAGAATCCCGATATTCAGCACCTCTCCCGACAACCTCCCGACAGAGATTTTCTACCGACAAACTCCCGGTATTCAGCCGGAGCTGGAGGCCACGCCCCCAAAAAAAAAACTCTGCCGCAGCTGCGATTGGACCTGACCAGCCTCCGGGTACAAGTACTGGAGTACCAATTGCTTGCCAGGGAAGATCTTCCCCAGAAAGCAAGGATTGACCGGTTTTGGGCCATGCTAGGGAGAGATGGAAGGTTCCACACTCTCGTGCATTTGATGAAAGCACTTTTGTGCGTGCCACACAGCAATGCATCATCAGAGAGGGTGTTCAGCATGGTTAGAAAAATAGTGACAGAGAATAGAAAGAGGATGGACAATTCAACCCTTAACAAAGCATTGTACTTTCAAGTACAACGATGAGTAGATGAGTGTTGTGTGTGTGTGTGTGTGTGTGTGTGTGTGTGTGTGTGTGTGTGTGTGTGTGTGTGTGTGTGTGTGTGTGTGTGTGTGTGTGTGTGTGTGTGTGTGTGTGTGTGTGTGTGTGTGTGTGTGTGTGTGTGTGTGTGTGTGTGTGTGTGTGTGTGTGTAAATAAATGAACACTAAAATTCAAGTATTTCTTTTATTTATATATATAATAAAATATATATATATATATATATATATATATATATATATATATATATATATATATATATATATATATTAGGGCTGCAACAACTAATCGATTAAATCGATTAAAATCGATTATCAAAATAGTTGGCGATTAATTTATTCATCGATTCGTTGGAACTATGCTATGCGCATGCACGGAGGCTTTTTTTTTTTTTTGGTAATTTTTTTGTTGTTGTTTTTTTTTGTTTTATAAACCTTTATTTATAAACTGCAACATTTATAAACAACTGAGAAACAATAATCAAAATAAGTACAAAAACAGTACAAAACAGCGCCAGAGCGGCGCTGAGGCTACGTCTCATGAGGTGGCGTAAGCTAGCCAATGATGGTCATGTGCAGCTCACGTGACGACGCCGTCTCCTTTGCTGGAAACATTCGAAAAATGGCGCAGGAAAACACTACCGATAGTTTAGCGGAGAAACATCTTGAGGTTATTGCTTCAATGGAGAAAAGTGTACGACCTAAGTCGTCAAAAGTGTGGGAACACTTCACTTTAAAGACTTCAAAGAAGACCGTTTCCTGCAAAATGGCACGGAAGTACAACATTGCTTCAGAAGCACCTGAAAAGGAAACATGTTGTAGCCATGGATGAAGGGAGGAACTCACAGTAACTTTTTAATTCCATAGTGGCAACAGGCATTCATGAGTTCAGCTTTTTTGTGAGTAACTTTAAAGTTATGCCTTTGTTGCAACGCGGGGCTGATAATGTGTCTCCGGCACATTTGACTCCGTTTTGAGAGAGAAAACGCACGGTTACCAATTTCAAAATAAACGTAACGGACAGAAATATCTCATGTTGGTTTCATAATGGATCAATGTAGCCGGGCCGATAAAGCTATATAAATATATTTAGATTTGAGTGACGCTTTAGTATAACTAAACGTTATGAAGGTGCTGGAATATTTCATGCTATTATTCAGAGGCAGCCTAAAATGAATCCTTTATTATTCACAACAGAAACGTGTACAATATCTGATTCAGTTCTGATGAGTTACATTTCTGTGTTATTGTTGGTGTATGCTGCACCCCCAATGTCCAGAACATGGTGCCAGTATGCTTGTTTTTTTCAATAAAATACTGGAAAGGATAGACATGTAGTTTGTCTCTTTTATCCGATTATTAATCGATTAATCGAAGTAATAATCGACAGATTAATCGATTACCAAATTAATCGTTAGTTGCAGCCCTAATATATATATATATATATATATATATATATATATATATATATATATATATATATATATATATATATATATATATATATATATATATACATATATATATATATATACATATATATATATATATATATACATATATATATATATATATATATATATCTAGAATTCACTGAAAGTCAAGTATTATATATATATATATATATATATATATATATATATATATATATATATATATATATATATATATATATATATATGTATATATATATATATATATATATATATATATATATATATATATATATATATATATATATATATATATATATATATATATATATACATATATATATATATATATATAATGAAATACTTGAGTTGGTGAATTCTAGCTGTAAATATACTCTCCTCTTAACCACGCCCCTAACCACGCCCCCCGCCCCAACCACGCCCCCCCCCCTCCCACACACACACACACACACACACACACACACACACACACACACACACACACACACACACACACACACACACCTCCCGATATTGGAGGTCTCAAGGTTGGCAAGTATGACGATAGGCAAAATTCCCCAAAAAAGTGCAGTTCCCCATTAACACCACAGCAGCAGTGTTGTATTTAAAAACCTTGTTTGCAGGCTTGTACACACGTTTTTGCAACTCTCAACTCCAGCGACAACTAGTACCTTTTTATTCAGGCTAACGTGCATTTGTGAAGTGACGTGAATTATATTTATATAGCGCTTTTCTATAGTGACTCAAAGCGCTTTTACATAGTGAAACCCAATATCTAAGTTACATTTAAACCAGTGTGGCTTGGATGGCGAAAGCGGGGATCAAACCTGGAACCCTCAAGTTGCTGGCACGGCCACTCTACCAACCGAGCTATACCGCCCCATTTACGATTATTTTTATGGACATTCAGTACCTTTTATCTCCACGACAATACATCGGCAAAATGCTTTAGCTACGAGCTAACGTGATAGCATCGGGCTTTAACTGCATATAGAAACAAAAAAAATAAACCCCTGACTGGAAGGATAGATAGAAAATCAACAATACTATTAAACCGTGGACATGTAAATACACGGTTAATGCTTTCCAGGCTGGCGAAGGTTAACAATGCTGTGATAACGACGCCATTGAAGCTAACTTAGCAACCAGACCTCACAGAACTATGTACTCTCTCCTTTTTCTATTGTGAATCACGGATTTGTATTTTAAACCACCTCGGATACTATATCCTCTTGAAAATGAGAGTCGAGCATGCGAAATGGACATTTAAAGTGACTTTTATCTCCAAGACAATACATCGGTGACACACTTAGCTACTGAGCTAGCGCGTAGCATCGTTCTCAAATGAAGATAGAAACCCATCAACAGCCGTGCTCACCTGCATTCCAGCGATCAACGGCACGACGAAGGACTTCATCCGTGGGTTTGGCGACAAGCATCGGCTAGGCGTAGTAAGTTGTCCTTGTTGTGTTGCTGTAAGTATTGTAATGCCCCGCAGTGGAGAAGGAGTCACACAGACGAGGAAGCGCTGCTCAATCGCTTTATTAAAAAGCGGTAACTGGTTGTAGTTCAAAAAGTAACGCACACACATACACGAGCTGCTGTTAGCCAAAACTCACGCTCACACACACAAGTTCTCCGCCAACTCACTCGCGCATGCGCGTTCCCCAAACCCTTAAAGACAGTACACTAATGCAAATATCACAGATATTACAGTATTGTACTTAGCCGCTAAGACACCGATCGATCCCACCTACAACGTTCTTCTTTGCAGTCTCCATTGTTCATTAAACAAATTGCAAAAGATTCACCAACACAGATGTCCAGAATAATGTGGAATTTTGTCGAAGAAAACAAGAGGCTTTTCTATCGGGTCCGATGGGGTCCAACCACTTCCGTTGCTTTTGTGACGTCACGCGCATAAATCATATCCAAAGGAGTTTTTCAACCGGAAGTGTGGCGGGAATTTTAAAATTGCACTTTATAAGTTAACCCGGCCGTATTGGCATGTGTTGCAATGTTAAGATTTCATCGTTGATATATAAACTATCAGACTGCGTGGTTGGTAGTAGTGGGTTTCAGTAGGCCTTTAACTTACTTCTGTTAGGATCTGGCGCAAAATATATTAAACATTTTAATAAAATTAATTTGACCTCCTGGGGGTAGGAAGGGGTTAGTAGGTTGCCTAATATAATAGGGAAAACACTTGCATCTCATAAGTGGTTTCAAGCATGCATACTTATGTCAAGTGTTGTACGTTAATTCACATGAGCCTTCAGTCAGTTCTCACATGTACTTGGTGAGATTTCTTGCAGGAAGCCTTAAACAAAACTTCTTGAAAATGCAACGATAAGCACTGTGTGCGCAGCTCCACGCACTATTTATGTATTTCTATGTGAAGCTGAGTAAAAGTATTAGAGTATGTGTTCAGCCTGTGAAGTGTCACAGCGACACAAGTCTGTCTGGGAGGATAACAGCGTGACGTCTTATCAGCCACAAGCCAGACACACACAAACGCACATTCCGTCTCTCTCACACACACACATATTGTACATAATAGGAAATCACGCTGCCTCCTATCAGCTATATGGCAATGCTTGACACTCTTCTACCTTTGGGAGGTGAGGGCAACAAGGGGAGGGAATAATGAGGGAAATGAAGGCATGGGGTACGAGGCAGGGAACTAATAGATGAAGAAAGCAAACACAAAATGTGATGAGCAGAGCAAAGAGCCATTTTATGTTGTATTTTGTTCCTTTGGAAGTAGAGCTGTGGCCTAAAGAATTAAAATCTCAGATGTTTTGGAAAGGATTTTGAAACAAAAAAAAGCAGATTTCAAATGGCACAATTTTATAAGTTCTAAAATAAGTACAACAGGCGTTAAACAAACTTTGCAGTATGCAGTAACTTGTTCCACATCTATTGCTGCAGACCAAAACCAGTTTCAAACCACTGACGACTGGGGCTGCAATGATTTATCTAGTAAATTAATTTATTTGATCAGCGAAATGCTTAAATTTATTTTTTATGGTTTCCATTAATCGTTTAAAGGCCTACTGAAATGATTTTTTTTATTTAAACGGGGATAGCAGATCCATTTTATGTGTCATACTTGATCATTTCGCGATATTGCCATATTTTTGCTGAAAAGATTTAGTAGAGAACATCGACGATAAAGTCGCAACTTTTGGTCGCTGATAAAAAAAGCCTTGCCTGTACCGGAAGTAGCGTGTTGTTACAGGTTAAAAGGCTCCTCACATTTCCCCATTGTTTACACCAGCAGCGAGAGCGATTCGGACCGAGAAAGCGACGATTACCCCATTAATTTGAGCCAGGATGAAAGATTTGTGGATGAGGAACATGAGAGTGAAGGACTAGAGTGCAGTACAGGACGTATCTTTTTTCGCTCTGACCGTAACTTAGGTACAAGCTGGCTCATTGGAATCCACACTCTCTCCTTTTTCTATTGTGGATCACGGATTTGTATTTTAAACCACCTCGGATACTATATCCTCTTGAAAATGAGAGTCGAGAACGTGAAATGGACATTCACAGTGACTCTTATCTCCACGACAATACATCGGCGAAGCACTTTAGCTACGGAGCTAACGTGATAGCACCGGGCTTAACTGCATATAGAAACAAAAGAAATAAACCCCTGACTGGAAGGATAGACAGAAAATCAACAATACTATTAAACCATGGACCTGTAACTACACGGTTAATGCGTTCCAGCCTGGCGAAGCTTAACAATGCTGTTGCTAACGACGCCATTGAAGCTAACTTAGCAACGGGACCTCACAGAGCTATGCTAAAAACATTAGCTATCCACCTACGCCAGCCAGCCCTCATCTGCTCATCAAAACCCGTGCTCACCTGCGTTCCAGCGATCAACAGAGCGACGAAGGACTTCACCTGATCATCCGTGCGGTCAGAGGCTAGCGTCGGATAGCGCGTCTGCTATCCAAGTCAAAGTCCTCCTGGTTGTGTTGCTGAAGCCAGCCGCTAATACACCGATGCCACCTACAACTTTCTTCTTTGCAGTCTTCATTGTTCATTAAACAAATTGCAAAAGATTCGCCAACACAAATGTCCAGAATACTGTGGAATTTTGCGATGAAAACAGAGCTTTTTGTATTGGATACAATGTGTCCGAATACTTCCATTTCAACGCTTGACGTCATGCGCATACGTCATCATACATAGACGTTTTCAACCGGAAGTTTAGCGGGAAATTTAAAATTGCACTTTATAAGTTAACCCGGCCATATTGGCATGTGTTGCAATGTTAAGATTTCATCATTGATATATAAACTATCAGACTGCGTGGTCGGTAGTAGTGGGTTTCAGTAGGCCTTTAAAGGGGCTGTTTGCAACTTGCTCAGGAATACATTTTTCAACAAAAAACATAACAAGAACACCACTGGCAAGCTTATTTTAATCATTAGTGGTTTAAAAAAATAATAATTCTGTGTGGCGGCAAACCGCGGAGAATTTATGGTACCTTTATTTATCATTTTGTTAATATACCGTATTTTCCGGACCATAGGGCGCACCGGATTATAAGGCGCACTGCCGATCAATGGTCTATGTTTTATCTTTTTTCATACAAAAGGCGCACCGGATTATAGGGCGCATTAAAGGAGTCTTTTTAAAAAAATGTATTCTAAATGTAAAACACTATCTTGTGGTCTACATAACATGTAATGGTGGTTCTTTGGTCAAAATGTTGCATAGGTTATGTTTTACAGATCATCTTCAAGCCGCTTTCTGACAGTCTCTTCAGGATGCGCTGTTTTGTGGGCGGTCTTATTTACGTGGCTCACCTTCGACAGCGTCTTCTCCCCGTCATCTTTGTTGTAGCGGTGTAGCGTGCAAGGACGGGAGTGGAAGAAGTGTCAAAAGATGTAGCTAACTGTTTTAATGACATTCAGACTTTACTTCAATCAATAACGGAGCAGCATCTCCTCATCCGTGGCTCACTAGTGCAATAATAACGCCGTAAATGTGTCCCGTGAAAAACCGTCCGACCTAATAACTAAAGTTCCTTGGGAAAATAATGTGAACTCACTACACCAGTATGTTTTAGTGCTTTCATGGCGAGTTTACTGACAGATATAAGTAAGAACTTTACAGTACTTTGTATTAGAAATGGCAAAAGCGGAGGATGAATGTCCCATAACAAGAAGGTAGAGGAAAAGAAGAAGCTTATCGACTATGGCGTCTGCACCGACTACAATGGCAGAGGCGCGCACATTTTCAGTACTTATGCAGATCCCAAATACAGATCAGCAGGTACCAGAAGGTAGGAAAAGTTGGTTTTGCATAATATTGTGAAACAAAACGCCAGATAATGTCTGCTAATAGGTGCCATTTATAGTCCTTATAAACACACCATAATAATACTCGTATGTTTAATGTGCCGACAATCCACCAAGCGGTGCGGCTTCATAGTTTACCGAAGTCGTACTAAAAACATTTTGACAGATTTTTGAGCGCCATGTGTAATGTTCTATATTCTCAATGGAACATTTAAAGTTTTGGTGATGTTTACTGGCGTCATCTTGCAGTTTACACGTATATCTTATGTGTGACTGCCATCTACTGGTCACACTTATCATTTCACCATGTACCAAATAAAATAGCTCTGAGGTCGGTAAGCACAACCAAAATTATTCCGTACATTAGGCATACCGGGTCGAGTTTTGAGAAAATGAAAGCAATGTGCCTTAGAGTCAGATTTTTTTCGGGCAATTTTTAAAGACTAATGCAGATCCCAAATACATATCAGCGGGTACCAGAAGGTAAGAAAAGTTGCTTTTGCATAATATTGCAAAACAAAATGCCAGATAATATGTCTTACCTTATACACACACCATAATAATACTCGTATA
Source organism: Entelurus aequoreus (assembly GCF_033978785.1). Classification (NCBI taxonomy): domain Eukaryota; kingdom Metazoa; phylum Chordata; class Actinopteri; order Syngnathiformes; family Syngnathidae; genus Entelurus; species Entelurus aequoreus. The sequence goes on along the minus strand of NC_084752.1, from coordinate 29,064,493 downwards.
TTGAAGCACAGTACAATCCATCAAGCGGTGCGGCTTCATAGTTTACCAAAGGCGGGGTACACCCTGGACAAGTCGCCACCTCATCACAGGGCCAACACAGATAGACAGACAACATTCACACTCACATTCACACACTCGGGCCAATTTTAGTGTTGCCAATCAACCTATAACCCAGTGTGTGAATTTCTTCTGGAAAAATAAAGTTATGGAAGCTCCAAGGGGGCAAATAGTATGCTGGAGCAAGGGGAGAAAAAACACTTTTATTTTTATTTCATTTTATTTTATATTTTTAAATCGTCTGCGACAAAAATCTGGAGTTAATCGATACAATCTATTTATCGCCCGGGCCTATGTGGATACAAATATTTGGGCCTTCGATATTAAAAGCACTATGACACAAACGATGCTATGCTTGTAGAGCTGAGGATACCTCACCACAGGTTGCTCTAAACCAGTGTTTTTCAATCTTTTTTGAGCAAGGCACATTTTTTCATATTCCACGCACCTGCTTTGTTTTCGCAATCAAGACTATTTAAGTTGTGCAGACACTACCCTTCTTTGTGGGGACATTGTTGATTGTCATGTCATGTACGGATGTACTTTGTAGACGCCGTCTCTGCTCCACACGCTGTAAGTCTTAGCTGTCGTCCAGCATTTTGTTTTTGTTTACTTTGTAGCCAGTTCAGTTTTACTTTTGTTCATGCTTCAGTGCCTTTTCCTAGCAGGACTTGCCTTTTGTTCATTGTTGGTTTAAGCGTTTATACCTTTTACCTGCACGCTGTCTCCCGCTGTGCTCTGCATATTGGGATCACCGACAAACCATCCTCAACGCGTTCCGACTTCTACAAAGCAATGAACTACCTGCTGCCACCTACTGACATGGAGTATTAAATGGTTACCCTGCCGAGCTCTATACAGCACAGGCACTATTCAACGGCACATTGTTATAATAATTGATTTACAAAAAAAAATGTTTGGACCAAATAGGTGAAGTTGCATAATTTATACACGGCACACCAGACAATATCTCAGTGGTTGAAAAACACTGCTCTGAACACAGCAGGCAACACCTTCTTGGTGTCAAACACAGGAGGGCCAACAGTAGAACTGTATTTTGTTGTTTTCCTCAGATAAAAAAGCAGCACGCAGAGCGCAGTGCAGTGACTCATGCAGAAAGGAAGCCACAAGATGCCCATAAAAGAGAGTTAAGGGAGGCTGAGGATGCTACAGCTGCTGGCTCGTCATAGTTTATTCATAGCCTTTTTACCACTCATATTAGTATTTTCCCATTGTTTTAGGATAGCATACAACTACAAACTTGTTGAATCATTTTAGCCCTGATTTTAAAAACAACCGTGTGTGTGTAATTGGTGATTTAAATAAGATTTAGTCACATTCATGATACTTGAAAGTCATACCCTAATGTTATCAAATATTATATTTCTGACTTCTTGCTGTAGTAGAAATACAGATAAGTTTTTTTTTCTGCTAGCTGTTTTACGTTCATTCATTTTGGAGGAAGGCTCAGTGTTTGGGCAACAGAGTGATAACTCTGCTTCGACTGCAAGGTCACAATTATCGCAGACTCACTTCGGACAGGTCAGTAATTCATCCGATAAAGACGCCTGATGAAATGTGAGCGGGTCAATTCTAACCCGAGCTTGAAGTGGACTTGCCTCACGCTTTAAGGAGAACTGCACTTTGTGGGGAATTTTGCCTATTGTTCACAATCATTATGAGAGACAAGAACTCTTTATTTTTTTACAATTTTAAAGGCCTACTGAAACCCACTACTACCGACCACGCAGTCTGATAGTTTATATATCAATGATGAAATCTTAACATTGCAACACATGCCAATACGGCCGGGTTAACTAATAAAGTGCAATTTTAAATTTCCCGCCACACTTCCGGTTGAAAACGTCTATGTATGATGACGTATGCGCGTGACGTCACGGAGGCAACGGAAGTAATGGTACACCAATGTGTCCCAATACAAACAGCTCTGTTTTCATTGAAAAATTCCACAGTATTCTGGACATCTGTGTTGGTGAATCTTTTGCAATTTGTTTAATGAACAATGAAGACTGCAAAGAAGAAAGCTGTAGGTGCGATCGGTGTATTAGCGGAGGACTACAGCAACACAACCAGGAGGACTTTGAGATGGATAGCAGACGCGCTACCATGAATACAGCTTTGGCTTCCAAACATTTGATCGCTTGCCCGTACGTGCGTGTCGCTATGTGCATGTCACGTACGTAACTTTGGGGAAATATATGTTTCTTGCCGACTCTGATGGCGGCCGGGGTGTCGTCGAAAGCTACAACGCCCGCCGCCGCCGCCGTCCCGTAGCTAAGTTAGCTTCAATGGCGTCGTTAGCAACAGCACTGTTAAGCTTCGCCAAGCTGTAAATTATTAACCGTGTATTTACATGTCCATGGTTTAATAGTATTGTTGATCTTCTGTCTATCCTTCCAGTCAGGGGTTTATTTATTTTGTTTCTATCTGCATTTGAGCCCGATGCTATCATGTTAGCTCAGTAGCTAAAGAGCTTCGGCGATGTATTGTCGTGGAGATAAAAGTCACTGTGAATGTCCATTTCGCGTTCTCGACTCTCATTTTCATGAGGATATCGTATCCGAGGTGGTTTAAAATACAAATCCGTGATCCACAATAGAAAAAGGAGAAAGTGTGGAATCCAATGAACCCTTGTACCTAAGTTACGGTCAGAGCGAAAAAAGATACATCCTGCACTGCACTCTAGTCCTTCACTCTCACGTTCCTCATCCACAATCTTTCATCCTCGCTCAAATTAATGGGGTAATCGTCGCTTTCTCGGTCCGAATCTCTCTCGCTGCATTGTAAACAATGGCAAAATGTGAGGAGTGCTTCCTCCTATGACGTCACGCTAGGGATGATGTTTGATAAGGAATTATCGAGTTCGAGCCTATTATCGAATCCTCTTATCGAACCGATTCCTTATCGATTCTCTTATCGAGTCCAGATAGGTTGTTGTATATGGAAAAAAACACACAATATTTGGTTTAACAAAAGCTCACTTTTATTGTATAATAAAAAAATAAAATCTAATAAATTACCCACCTAAAAAAATAAAATAAAATAAATAAATATTGACTGTTGTTACCCAAAGTATATTAAGTGGGATTTTTCAGAGAAACAAATATATACAGTAACACAAAAACAACCTGTCTCTGTGATCACTATAGGTGTATAAATAATAATATAGTGTTAAATAAAATCAGTCCCTTGGGCACAAAACTGAAAATAATACAGCTCTCCAAAAAGTGCACTTCTGCTGCTATTTGACATAACTGTTTGTTATGATGCTTTGACATTTTTGCACTTTATTTCTTTATTGAAAGAACATTCTATGAAGAGAAAAGTTATTTGCAAATGTGGTTACAATGCTAATAAATGAAAAGTTAAGCTAAAAAAAGAAATACACTTTATTGAGTTAACATTATTTCTTTATGGGGGAAAAATGTTATGAGCTAGAGAATATAACAACTACACTACCCAGCATGCAACGGGAGTTACGAGCATGCGCGGTAGCCCCGAAAAGTGTTGCATGTTGCCACGCTGTGAAAGTAAACGTCAAGAACTCAGCCAACACGCCTCGTCTGCAATATTTATAATTAGACCGACAACACATCTACAGTGTGATTTTGTTCTGTTTACAAGGAAAGAAAAACAAAAGTTAAAAAAGGGAGATATGTTGTATATATATGTATGTGCTGCGGTTGTTTTAAGAACGTTGCGACAGCTGCCGTAAAGGAGGTGCGTTGCTAGCCTGGTTGCTATGTTTCCGGTTGGTCGTAAAAGTGTTCGTCATGTGTTTTACCCTGCTAAAATCTCTCAGTAAAGTTGTTCGATGGATTATAGCTTTTGTTTTGAACTTTATTACACCTTGGAGCGCTTTTTCCCGTCCATTGTTTTCCTGCTTTCGCTATCTGCGCCTAATGACTGAGCTACGTGATGTCCCACGGAGCATTTCTGGTCGGGACGGGATTCGAATAAAGAATCAACTCTTTTCCTTTACTATAGTGGTCTCGATAACGGGTACCGGTTCTCAAAAAGGGATTCGAGTCCGAGGACTCGGTTCTTTTCTTATCAAACAACCGGGAAAAGCGGTTTCGAGTATCATCCCTACGTCACGCTACTTCTGGTATAGGCAAGGCTTTTTTTTATCAGCGACCAAAAGTTGCAAACTTTATCGTCGTCGTTCTCTACTAAATCCTTTCAGCAAAAATATGGCAATATCGCGAAATGATCAAGTATGACACATAGAATGGATCTGCTATCCCCTTTAAATAAAAAAAAATCATTTCAGTAGGCCTTTAAAGATGATAAAAATACGCTTTTAAGATGCGGATAATGGGAGTCATCGTTGGAGCCTTCAAAGCCCTCTAAAACAACTTCAAAACCCTCCAGCAACATTTTACATACATAGTGCAAGTTTATACTGTATATATGGTAGTAACAGACACATCTAGAACAATATGTGATATGTTCAGTACTTACCGTATTTTGATCATTTTATACTAGGGTTGTACAGTATACCGGTACTAGTAAAACATTGCGGTACTAATGAATCATAAACGGTACTATACCGCCTGTAGAAAATACCAGTTCCTTTTATTATTTATCTTTTTTTATTTTAAACAGGCATGACGGCACGCCTTTGTCACGTCGTGACATTGCTGGTTTTACGAGCAGAGGAGCATGTTCGGCAACGCAAGATCACAGAGAACTTACAAGCAGGCACAGTGTGTAGACAGAAAAGGGAGAACGGATGCATTTTGGCTTAAAAACTAACGCTAAAGGAGAAGTTATAACACTGAAACGCCGCTCAGCAAGAGATGCTTTAAAACATAGCTATCGAGTTAGCGGCTAACGTCCATCCGCTGTCGGCAGTGGTTTAGTTGCTGCTATATCACTAATCCTCCCCTCCATGGAGACAAATATAGTAAGTTCCTTACAAGTATCACCCCTGCAGGACGAGGAATAGCTAAACATAATTCACTAAACGTCCTAGGAAGATACAATACTGTATCTCACCGCTAACAGGCTGGCGGTCCTCAATGTAAACAAATGCCATTGGTGGATCTACACCTGAGATCCATTGTAATGATACCAAGTACAAGAGCGCATCAAGTCGATACTAGAATGATTACATTAATATTGTTTATCCTCACAAAATGGTTTTATTTATTTTTGTACTCATATGTTTATAAACTCAGGAAATATGTCCCTGGACACATGAGGACTTTAAATATAACCAATGTATGGTCCTGTAGCTACTGGGTATCGGATCGATACCCAAATTTGTGGTATCATCCAAAATGTAAAGTATTCAAACAACAGATAAATATGTGTTTATTACATTTTAACAGAAGTGTAGATAGAAAATGTTAAAACAGAAAGTAAACAGATATTAACAGTAAATGAACAAGAACCATAATCCATTTTCTACCGCTTGTCCCTCATAATTTTGACAAAATAATAGAATGAGAAATGTCACAATATGATACATAAACATATTGTGACATTGCAGGAGTCCTAACTACTTTGGTACACCTGCCGATGACAGCCTTAAGTTGTCCTAAACAAATTAGGAGCATTTGTTTACTTACTACTAAAAGAAAAGTTGTCGAGTATGTTCACTATTTCATTTAAGAATAAAATTGTTATTGGATTTCAATAAGAAACGTATGTTGAATGTACCATAAGATCCATCCATCCATTTTTTACCGCTTGTCCCTTTCGGGGTCGCAGGGGGTGCTGGAGCCTATCTCAGCTTGTTTTATCAAAATAAAGCCAATAATGCCATTTTTTGTGGTCCCCTTTATTTAGAAAAGTATCGAATAGTATCGAAGTACATTTTGGTACCGGTACTAAAATATTGATATTGGGACAACCCTATGTTAATCAAAGACTGATTTATTCCGCACATTGATGTCTGTTTCCACAGCAGACTTGGTAACAGACAACTAAGACCACTATTTTTGGACAAATGAGGATTTACAACCTTATACTTTTTAATAAAGATGGCTATTTGGATGTGAATAGAATTTCGAGAGCAGCCCTACTAAATTCCGGAGGCCAGTGATTAGTGGAAACCAAGGAGGTGAGTCCTTTGGTATTTAAACATGCAGAGAATGACAAGTGCTTCAAGTTACGCTGTCGGACTTGTCTATGAATGTTCTTATTCATCCAGGTCATTGTCATCTCAGTGCATTCAATCGATCACAACTGGACTGTTTGGTTTGTCTTCGAAGACGTTTTGCCGCTCATCCAAGTAGGCTTCACCAGTTCAGCGACTGGTGCCAAAACCACAAATATTTATACTCCTAAAAACCAGGAGGGTGTGCCTGGGAAAAGATGGTTTCGCCTCATCGTAGTGAGAAAAACAACTGTTTCAATGCAAACGAGCAATCCTACCGTCAAAGCCAACGACCGTCGTTGAAGTGTAATTTCCCCTGGGTTAGCATTGAGGTATTGCAGAACGATCACTGTGGATCGACTACTACCAATCCAAAATAGTCGGAATCTCCCGCGTAAGCATTCCATTCAGTTGTAAACAAATAGCACAAATGGCATTCTGGTCACAGAAGGTGACCAGAATTTTAGTAACTCATGTTATTTTTTGGAGGCTAAATTGCAGTCTTTTAGGAATGGTGTGCTGTTGTTGGCATTGGTTACAGCCAATAGTTATCTGATACAGTTTGTCACGTGGCGAAGTTGGTAGAGTGGCCGTGCCAGCAATCGGAGGGTTGCTGGTTACTGGGGTTCAATCCCCACCTTCTACCATCCTAGTCACGTCCGTTGTGTCCTTGGGCAAGACACTTCACCCTTGCTCCTGTTGGCTGCTGGTTAGCGCCTTGCATGGCAGCTCCCGCCATCAGTGTGTGAATGTGTGTGTGAATGGGTGAAGGTGGAAATACTGTCAAAGCGCTTTGAGTACCTTGAAGGTAGAAAAGCGCTATACAAGTATAACCCATTTATTTATTATTTATAATGAACACTCTAAAAGCAGCGGTGACTTTTTCACAGTTTAATTGTTAATTAGTCTTTTTCATAGTATGATTGTAAATTAAAATACTTACTCAGCCCTTCGGGGTGCTGACATTTGAAGGAAGCAAGTTTAAACTGCAAAATAGGAATAGAGAGAAAAGGACAAAATTGCCATTTTTCACTAAAAGTTCAGGAACTTTAGAAGTTCCCTAGAACCTTTAGTTCCTGGAACTAAAAGTGCCTGTAGACTTGTGTAGATTGTCTTTCTACCGTATTTCACAGTTCAAGGAAGTTCATAGTGATACAATGTAGATAAACAGACAATGATAGATCATATTTATTTTACTAAAGTATAAGTAAATAAAATACAAAGCAATGAGATAAAAAACGATATGATTTGAAAACAAAGTGTACCAAATTTTGCATAAAAATTCAGCGACTAACAGTCTGAAAGTTGTCCCCACAGTAAATGAAGAATTCATGAGGGTCAGGCCATTTCAGTAGTAAATAACAGTATATAAATAATACACGTCAGTGTTTCTCTCACAACGACAACATCAGATTCAAAGTTAGCCTTTTAGCATTAGCATTCAGTTCACCCGTGTTAAAGCTACTTTTACAGAATGTAATAAGCTACTTTTACAGGATAAAATAAATAAAATACTAAATATTGGATGATATTTACCTCCTTTCCACTTGTGTATTGACCGCTTTATTTCACATTTATCCTAAAAAAATGTGGTCTCAGTACCGGTGATCAGCTGAAGTCGCCACTTCAAAGTCCGGCCGAATACTGAATAACCCTCTGTGAATATGTTAAAAAAAGTCTGTCCACTTCGCACAGCTTCACGTATCAAAATGAGGTTTGTAGAATTAATAAACAGCCTTAAATTTCAGACTAGTTTAAACACCACGGCTGAGTAAAACACTGTGTGTTAGTTCCACTAATCAGCATTCTTCAGCACACTGATGCCCCATTGTCAAGTATGTTAAAATAAAAAAAAACTATAAATAATAAGTTGTCGCACATACTCCAATGGAGTGTGAAATTTCAAATATAAAGTTCTAGGAATTTACCCAATCAGTATTCGACAGCACAGCCCACCCCTCTAAATTTCCTTAGAAACTTTCAAAAGTGCAACCTTGCTACTAGGAACTACCGTAAGTGCCGGACTATAAACTGTTACTTTTTTCCTACGCTTTTTATCCTGCGGCTTGTAAAACGTTGCGGCTAATTTATCATTTTTTCTTCGCTATCAGTCATAATGCTTTGTGTTAAACAAATAGTTTTCATTAAACACAAGCAGAGACACTGAAAAGGGTTGTTATTGTGTGTGCTATGGCGCCATCTTTTGGACAAGTTCGCTCACTGCAGGTGCTGCAAGGTGAACGTCGACAGTATTTCCTTTCGTTTAGTGCTTTTAACCAGGAGTGCAAGTACCATTCACGAAAGCAACGTTTGTAAATGTTACAATATAACTAAAATCATTCATACTTACTAAACCATCCCATGTATGATGTCTGTTTTCGGTCATATTTTGTACATGCTATCGTAACGTAATGAAGTTAGCGTTGCTAGCATTAGCCAATATGCTAACATGTTTATGAGTGTCTGTGTTAGTATTATTAACTTACAATGGCATTCTTTTTGTTTTGGTTACACAAAATCCTCAGAAAATTAACCAAAACGTCACCGCAGAGTTATTGAGTCTGTTTGACTGATTGGAGAGCTAGTTTCCGCAGTTAGTGGGTCCATGACGATGACTTCTGTTTTGTTTGATCAGCCGAAAGAAGAAGCAAGAAAAAGAAACGGAAAAGCGGAAATGACGCACATTGCGAAAATTGACGTTCTGCGTGCATCGAGACGTTCTCCGTGTGTCAGCTGAACACGACAGTAACACCAAGTGGAATTCAAATATATTTCTCATTTATTGTTAAAAAACAAAAATAAAGACATTTGAGAACATTGGAATTTTTTTAAAAAAAGCTTTTCTTGTGAAATACTTGATGCGGCCGAGCCTCACCCAGACTCTGCCTTCAGCGGCCCCTAGATAAATTGAGTTTCAGATCCCTGAATTAAGGTATGTAAATAAACATTTACAAACTATTTGTGTAAATAACTAATTTCCCAATGTATACACTTGCGGCCTATAGTCCGGTGCAGATAATATATAGAAAACGGTTTTTTTCTTCTAAAATGTAATGGTTGCGGGTTATATACTGGTGAGCTCTAAGCTCCGGAAAAAACGGTAAATTAGTTTATGTGGAACTTTATTTGCCCGTGTAGTTTTTTGGTGAAACGAGGGGGGGGGGGGTATTTAATTTACCAAGGTAAATGGGAAAGTTCATGTTAAAGTTTCCTGCATTGGAAATGGGCCCAAAGTGAGAAAAACTGTGGCCAAGAAAATAGAGATAGACAAAACTCAACTTTCTTAATGGAAAAATAATTCATAATAATGGGTGACGAAAATGTGTATGAGAGTGAGGAATAAGAGACGGGTAAAATGACTCACAGCACAGACCATCCGTCACGAACAGAACAGGACCTACACTACTGAATCAATAATTTACACGACTACAGCTAATGAGCAAGATCCAAACAAATCACGCTTGAGTTACAACTGCTTTCAGCCGTAGTTCGACTTGGATTCTCACCAAAGTGAGGGGATGGAGGGACTGGATGCAATATTCATCTCTTGAACACTTGAAACATACACATTAATTTTCATGAACAGGAAGGGATGGAGAAAATAAACAAAGACTGAGTGAGAACTGGCATGCATAAATAAGAGGTGGGAAAAAATCAGGCTTCGAATTTAAACTTTTTAAGGTCAAGGCATGTGTTGACTTAAAGGAGTGCTCATATTTTAGGGCACCAAAGCAAAAATTATTTTCTTTCGAGGCAGAAGCTCCAAAGCGCATTCCACATTTTCAAAAACTACTTTTACAGAAATCCTTTAACCCATTTTTTTTTCTTTTTTAAAACACATTCAAAATGTATATATGTACCTCATGTAGAAAGCTGACTGTTCATATGAAAGCAACATAAGCATTATAAACAAAGTAATATGGCAGAAACTAAATAACACTGTAAACAAATAAAAATAAATGTGAAAAAGTCGCAAGATGGCATTTTATGGATATAATCACAATCAGAAATACTTTAACACCCCCAGAGGGGAAATTAAGATTTTCAGCACAATCCCATTCAAGATCAGACAAACATTATGGGGAGACAGAACAGGATCGCTGACAAGTCTGCCAACTTCCGGCGGCCCTTACAAAAAAGAGGAGAAACAGGTAAAGACCTAACTGTACTGTTTGTCCATATAGATAAAAATAGTGTTAATATATGAGGTCAAGTCTTATACATAGGACTGCACGATTAAGGACAAAATAATAATTATGATTATTTTTATCAATATTGAAATCACGATTATTATTCATGACTATTCACTATGTTTGGTAAAACAGTGTTGGGGTGTGAACGCGACGCCATCATGTAATTCGTAATATCTAATAAAAATACTCTACAGTCTGGATCCATACATTTAAAGACAAATATTTGTGTTTTTGTTCGTTAATAGTATCAGCGGGACAGATTTTTTTCATTACAGGATGCCTTTATCCTATTTTTATATTTTCATAGAGAGAGGTATTTTTCAATTTATGTATATTTACATGTACTAATGTGTGTACATGTACATGTTGTATCAGGACAGCTCTATTGAGAGTTTGAGTAAAAATATGTCATATAGGAATTAACTATACACCATAAAACATTAACAAAATGCTATGTCACATGAATGGTTTTTAAAGTAATTACTTTGTGGAATGAAAAACAAAACAAGTAATGTTTAAAAAAAACATGGTGTTTACGTTTTTATATCAATATAAAACACAAAACATTTTGGTTAATGAAGATAAAGTCAAATAAACAAGCTTTGTTCTTTAACAACAACCATGTACTTCAGTGCAACGGTTTGGCCAACAAAAATACAGAGGAGTGATACCTCTCACATCCAACACACAAATCTTTGTGCCTCACGGACAACTCAGCCAGTGTTCAATTTGATAATATGAAAAAACATTTTAGCGAGTATTGATGTTATTGGAACATTAACAAAGTTTGCAGTCAAATAAAGGACGAGTGAACATCACAGTAAACAACTACAAACTTTATAAATGAGTTGTGACTACCATGAATTGATTAACGTGGAGCCCGACTTAAACAAGTTGAAAAACTTATTCGGGTGTTACCATTTAGTGGTCAATTGTACGGAATATGTACTGTACTATGCTATCAACTAATAAAAGTTTCAATCAATCAATCAAAGGACGCCAGCTGCACGTTCAAAATGAAACCGCAACATCAAATATTGTTCTCCTCCAACAGCATTGCGCTCTTAATCGCACACCGAGACTCCACAGAAGTAGAAGCTATTGAAACGAAGTCCATGGAGTCGCCGCCATGTTTTTCGAGCCAAACGGCTCAAGTGCTCATTCGCAGACTCCGCGGCGCTTCAGTATTCAGGAAGTAAGCATTTGCCTAAAATGCATTACTAAATGACTGCTTTTCGGTAAATAAAAATTTCAACGGTGTTACTAACCTTGTCTCAAGATGGCGGCGCCCCTGCTCGGCTGCGGCTTCAGAGGCTCATGGTAGTAATGGAACATTTTGGCAAACATACCGGTAAATTCCGTGAATTTCATGGCTGGCTTCCAGCGTGGACAATCCGTGGTAACATACAACCGCCAGACAATTCTGGATGTGGATAGATCGGGCCGTTTTGGACCGAAAGATGCGTATACGTTGGACCTCCTCGCTAGCATTGGAATTCTACGCCAGCTACATCCAGCGGCCTGTGAAGCAGCGGAGCGTAGTACCAGTGGGGACCATCGACAGAGGAGACGTAAGCGGTGTGATCTGAAGCAGAAGCGGGGATGCCGAGCGGGGCTAACAACAAAGCTAAAGGCTAATCCTCACAGAACGCCGCTTCCTTCCATCCTGCTTTCAAATGTCCGCTCCCTGGAGAACAAACTGGACTACCTTAAGCTGGATTTATATGCAAGACGCAAGATGAGAGACTGTTGCGCCATATTTCTCACAGAAACGTGGCTGAAACCATCTGTTCCGGACGAGGCAGTTAGCATCGAGGGGCTAACTATGTTTCGGTCGGACAGGAGCAGAACTCTCACTCATATATATATATATATATACACATATATACACATATATATATATATATATATATATATATATATATATATATATATATATATATATATATATATATATATATATATATATATATATATAAATATATATATATATATACAGAGATGGCACTCCACCTTTTTCCGGGCGCGAACCATGGACTCGGACTTGGAGGTGCTGATTCTCATCCCAGTCGCTTCACACTTAGCTGAGAACCGATCCAGTGGGAGATGAAGATCCTGGCCAGATGAAGCCATCAGAACCATATCATCTGCAAAAAGCAGAGACCTAATCCTGCAGCCACCAAACCGGATCCCTTCAACGCCTTGACTGCTCCTAGAAATTCTGTCCATAAAAGTTATGAACAGAATCGGTGACAAAGGGCAGCCTTGGCGGAGTCCAACCCTCACTGGAAACGTGTCCGACTTACTGCCGGCAATGCGGACCAAGCTCTGACACTGATCATACAGGGAGCGGACCGCCACAATCAGACAGTCCGATACCCCATATTCTCTAAGCACTCCCCACAGGACTTCCCGAGGGACACGGTCGAATGCCTTATCCAAGTCCACAAAGCACATGTAGACTGGTTGGGCAAACTCCCATGCACCCTCAAGGACCCTGCCGAGAGTATAGAGCCGGTCCACAGTTCCACGACCAGGACGAAAACCACACTGTTCCTCCTGAATCCGAGGTTCGACTATCCGGCGTAGCCTCCTCTCCAGTACACCTGAATAGACCTTACCGGGAAGGCTGAGGAGTGTGATCCCACGATAGCTAGAACACACCCTCCGGTTCCCCTTCTTAAAGAGAGGAACCACCACCCCGGTCTGCCAATCCAGAGGTACCGCCCCCGATGTCCACGCGATGCTGCAGAGTCTTGTCAACCAAGACAGCCCCACAGCATCCAGAGCCTTAAGGAACTCCGGGCGGATTGTATCTACCCCTGAGGCCTTGCCACCGAGGAGCTTTTTAACTACCTCAGCAACCACAGCCCCAGAAATAGGAGAGCCCACCACAGATTACCCAGGCACTGCTTCCTCATAGGAAGACGTGTTGGTGGAATTGAGGAGGTCTTCGAAGCATTCCTTCCACCGATCAACATCCGCAGTCGAGTTCAGCAGAACACCATCCTCACCATACACGGTGTTGATAGTGCACTGCTTCCCCTTCCTGTGGCGGCGGATGGTGGTCCAGAATCACTTCGAAGAAAGAATCACTTTTCCATGGCTTCCCCAAACTCCTCCCATGTCCGAGTTTTTGCCTCTGCGACCGCTGAAGCCGCATCCGCTTGGCCTGTCGGTACCTGTCCGCTGCCTCAGGAGTCCCATGTGCCAAAAGAACCCGATAGGACTCCTTCAGCTTAACGACATCCCTCACCGGCGGTGTCCACCAACGGGTTCTAGTATTACCGCCACGACAGGCACCAACTACCTTGCGGCCACAGCTCCAATCAGCCGCCTCGACAATAGAGGTGCGGAACATGGTCCACTCGGACTCAATGTCCAGCACCTCCCTCGTGAAATGTTCAAAGTTCTTCCGGAGGTGGGAATTGAAACTCTCTCTGACAGGAGACTCTGCCAGACGTTCCCAGCAAACCCTCACAATGCTTTTGGGCCTGCCAGGTCTGTCCGGCATCCTCCCCCACCATCGCAGCAAACTCACCACCAGGTGTTGATCGGTAGAAAGTGCCGCCCCTCTCTTCACCCGAGTGTCCAAAACATGAGGCCGCAAGTCCGACGACACAACTACAAAGTCGATCATGGAACTGCGGCCTCGGGTGTCCTGGTGCCAAGTGCACATATGGACACCCTTATGTTTGAACATGGTGTTCGTTATGGACAATCTGTGACGGGCACTAAAGTCCAATAACAAAACACCACTCAGGTTCAGATCCGAGTGGTTCTGTCGTTGCCAACGCTCATGTTGGCACTGACAATGAAACCTGGAGAAGCGTGATCAGGAAGAATGGCCGCCCGGATCTGAACATTCACAACAGTAACCACAAATCCCTAGAACCACATTGTAACCACAATCCAAGGTCTCCACACAGCCGATTCACAGTCACTGCCTTGTCTCCTTGTCTCTTAAATGTGCATAAAAATCAAGGGTGTCAGTAAGGAGAATAATAAACAATAAAAAAAACATTTTATGTGTGTACATTAGCATTTGAAATTAATCCTTGCCTTTTAGCGTTCACAATATAATATTTGAATAAACTTAACTTGTGTTTTTGATGGCCAATTATGTGTTTAATTACAGTCATATGCCATTAAAAGGAAAACCGTATCAGGAAGAAAACAGCAAAACACAAGATATGACTGACAGCTAGACAAAGAAAATAAGCCCAGCTTTGCGATACAGTTTAAACTTTAAGGGGTACCGCAATGCAAACAGCATCTACAAGATTGTACGAAAAAAAGAAACTGAGCTGCAGCCGGACACTTAGAATATGTAAAAAGTCAGATCTAGTCTTAGACTTAGATTGGTCAAATCTAGTGTAATGGCTGGTGCCAATACCTCAGTAGGCTTCATAAATTCATGCTCATAGACTTAGAGTGGTCCGATCTAGTCTTAGACTTATAGATTGGTCAGATCTAGTAGAGTGGCTGGTGCCAAAACCACAAATACTTATACTCCAAAACCTGGAGGGTGGCTGGGCAAGGATGGTTTGGCCCTATTGTAGTGACAAAAACAACTGTTTCGATCCAAACGAGCAAACCTACTGTCAAAGCCAAAGACAGTTGTTGAAGTGTAATTTCCCCTCGTTTGCATTGAGATATTGTGTGGCAGAACGATCACTGTGGATTGACTACTACCAGTCCAAAATAATCGGAAAAATTCCCCACGTTAGCATTCCATTCAGTTGTAAACAAATGGCATTCTGGTCACCTTCTGGCTGATTGATTGATTGATTGAAACTTGTATTAGTATATTGCACAGTACAGTACATATTCCGTACTATTGACCACTAAATGGTAACACCCGAATAAGTTTTTCAACTTGTTTAAGTCGGTGGCCTGCTTGGTTGCGGCTGCAGAGGCTCATGATAGCAATTTATTTGCCAAATAATCTGCTCAATTTTGAAAATTTCACAATTAGCTTGCAGCAAAGTAGTATACGACCACCAGGCAATTTTAGATCTAGATAAATCAAACAGTTTTGGACCAATAGATGGGTATACTCTGGACCTCCTTGGCAACCTCGGAATACTACGCCGGCTACACCCAGCGGCCTGTGAAGCAGCGGAGCCTCGTACAAGCGGGGCCCGTCGACAGAGGAAACGTAAGTGTTGTGACCGGAAGCAGAAACGGGGATGCCGAGCGGGACTAACAACCAAGCTAAAAGCTAATCCTCACAGAACGCTGCTTCCTTCCATCCCCACATCTGTGGTCCCTTCCGAGGTTTCTCGTTGTTCCCATTGTGTTGAATTTTTTCTTGCCCTAATGTGGGATCCGAGCAGAGGATGTCGCTGTGGCTTGTGCAGCCCTTTGAGACATATGTGATTAAGGGCTATATAAGTAAACTTTGATTGATTACGTAAAACGTGTTTTGCTACCATTAGCTTTGAGCAAATGACTGACATACATTTGTTTTCCAACCATAGGAACTGAGAAAGTGAGTGTGAAAAACATTGAGAAGAAGCAGAATATGTACATTAAAGTGAAGAAATAATTATCATCATGACAGAAAGGTGGCTGACTTTGCGAGGCAGCCTATCAATAGAGGTAGAGGAGTCAGCTAATGCGCCTACAAAAATGGCAAAACACGACTTTTGTTCACAGAAATATCGGGAAGCTGTTGTTGATATTTGTGCAAAGAAACAGCGGAAGAAGACACTTAAGACGTCTGTTTTAAAAGTCTGTGTAAACGACCAGCGTTCAGAGCGTCAACTCTCACGAGAGCACCAGGTACAAAAAGAGGGTGAACTACCGCTTTAGTTATTGGAAGAAAATATTCAACCACCAACATGAAACCAACATCTCTGCGGACCACGATCGCATTACAAGGTGAATGTTGTATTTTATTAACCTGACTCTCGCCAGATCCTTGTAGTTTGCTGAGCTCCACACAAGGAACTGGGACTTCTCAATAGGAGATGTATTTTTAGAAGGCGGGGCCTTGTAAAAAAATCATTGTATGTGATTGGATAAACCACTTGTCCGTTATCTTCAATGATGTGCTCCTTCAACCACTCACATCGAAATCAACCCGTGACGCTGATGAGAGCGACGCTGGGAAATCCCAAACAGAACAGCAGACATATTGGATAACGACAGAGTGAAAAGTTAGAGAACTTTTACTGAAACAACGCCAGTCAGTAGACGATCAATGTTGTTTGTGCAAAGAAAATATGTCAGCACACGTCTCCTCGCTGCGTGCCGCCATTGTTGTTTGAATCAAACAGTCGCTTCGGCGCTACGTCACATCCCGTCACCCGCCCGCCGATCCTGATTGGTTCATTATTTTTTGCTATCTTGAAGGAGTTTGCAATGCCTTCGAGCCCAGATCCTTGTGTGGAGCTCAGCGAACTACAAGAATCTGGCGAGAGTCAGGTTAGTATTTTATCACGTTATAAAACTAATGTAGTTTGTACCACTGTTTTTTTTTCAAACATAATTTCTTATCTAAAAGTTTATTTTAAAAGGTATGTTGCATGTTAAAATTGTAGTGTTTTGGTGGCTCAAGCACAGATTAAATTGATTTCATTTTCAAAGCAGGGGCTTCTTTAAGTATTCCGAGTTACGAGCTTGATTGTGGAACGCAGTGTGCTCGCAAGTTGAGGTACCACTGTATACTGTAAGAAAAAGGTACCTACATTATATCAGCCCCATCGGAGACAGAAGTATTATTAGTAGTAGGTATTCAGCTAAATAAATGTGCTGAGCTACAGAGCAACTAAAATTTAGATATATGCTTGATACTGTATCTAAAAATGTAACAATTCAATATATCCAGAAGAAGTATATCACTCATGATATTGCATGACCTGCACATCAGTCAATAACTTCCTTCTTATCCAAACAAAAACATGTTTCTATCTTCTTTCAACATATGAGGTTTTATTTAGACAACAATGACATTTATCATCATGCCAAAGCATATTAAGAGTTTACATATGTCGCTCCATTTGTTTGTGTCTGCAATGCTTGGTTTTCATTGTACTTCATAAATCATCACAAAAACACTCGACATTAACTACTTGGGTTTTTTGGTTTCAGAGCTTTCTAATTTTCAAAATACTAAGGTCTGGGTAACAAGATCACCTACTTTGGAAGTCCAACCAACTCCTTCATTGTATTATGTCTATGCTAATGTTACTGTTCAGAGTTGTGTGCAGTGCTTGTACAAGCTTTGCTGGAAACACTCAATGTGGCTGTTTGAACAATAGGTCAATCGTGCTTAGTGTTAAGATTTCTAATACGCCATCTAAACTCAGCAAGTAGCTCAATTTATTACCTGAAGAAATGCCTTTTCAGTAGTTATTTTATGTTTTGTTTCAATAGCGTGTGTGGTCGCAAGACCATTGCTTGCGTCTTTCCATTAATATACAAGTCTCAAGATATCCATAATTCTTTTTGCATCAGACTAGCTGCTCTGGACATTTTTTCCCCCTCTCTTTGCCCCTTGCTGACTCCAGATGCCTCAATATAGGAAGTGCTTACATTGGTTCTTTCTTTGTGCTGTAGTCAGCCTTAAGACAGAAACACAACACAAGCCAGATATAATATCTAGCAAAGCTGAGGTGATGAACGAGCGAGTGTTGAAGGGCTATAAATATTCTTTGCTATCCGTGACTATTTCCTCCATTCCCCCAGGGGTATATAACAGGATTTAGAGAGGCAAGGGTCCGACGCTGATGCCCTAAGTTCCTTTTTAAAAATTTGTTTCATTTCTTTCGTCCTGTCTGTCAGAATCTTGATGTTGAACTCTCTCCTTTTCCCTTTGGACTAAATTTTATCTTTAGCCATTACCCGTACATACATAAATCCTGGTTTGCTCTCGGCCAAGAAAAATAAGGAAAAAATATCTCCTGTCCTGTCTTAGATGTGGAACTCATAAGACCATAAACATTAGCGGCCACTTTCAGCACACTAAGCTCTCCCTTTAACGGGGGGACCATCTTCCATCAGAAAACTTTTGCTGCAAATTTGCGTCGATCACTCGGCTTGGCAAATGTTATTGTTTTTGAATTACCCAACTTGCCTCCAAAGTTGAAGTTAAAACGTTTAGCCTTTAACGTAAACCGTACAGGCCTGGCATATGCTGCAAGATCTTAAATAAACCGTCAAACAATTAGTACCTAAATATGGTTACAATTTGTTCTATTGGTCTGTGGTATGGTAATACCTCGTTATCAGTGCAATGTGGCGTTTAATTGTGGGTTTGAGAGCAGAGGTGGATCGTAATGCGCTTCATTTACTTCATAACATTTAGTTAAGTAAAATTTTGCATAAATGGTACTAGTCAGTTTCATTTCATTTCATTTAGCACCGATAGCCACTTCCTTTTTCAGTCTGATTACTAGGGCACCTGATGCATCAAAATCCACAGCACAACCTAATTTTTCCAATAAAAAACAACATATTTGAACATCAACTCGTTTGAACTTGCAAAGTAAACCTTGTTGTCAGCAGACAAGACAAGCACTGTTTCAACCCTGTGTGCATCTGCTCAGCACAGTCATTTCTTTTAACAATAAGAACTAAGGATAAACTGATCATCGGCGCCGATATTTGACTTTTTGACGTATAACAATATTGGCCTTCTTTTATCGGTATTGGGCGATGTTTATTTATTTATCTATTTTTTACAACTAAAACAAACACATCAGCAGATACAATAATATACTATATTTAGTATTAAAAAAGTAAACATGTGATAAGTAGAGCCAGTTAGTAGTAATACCCAGTGCGGTGCGCAGACATATCAATCATACATTTCATATCAATAATACCATTTAGAATCGCGTTGAGGTAAATTATGTTACAAATTGAGAACAGGAAATGGATATATGTGAGGTAGGATTAAATGAGCTTTTCTTCTTCTTACTCCTTTTCAGAAATGTTGTAGAAAGAAAATTAAAAATGTAAAATATGTGATGTATCATATTGAAACTGTATACATGTTACAAACAAACCTCAACCAAACAACCAATAATTCAGCATTCCTCACTTGGGAAATCTTACAATGTTATCAAATCTTAAACTGCTATAAAATTGGTTAGCTTGCAAGTTATTGTGATGTAGAAAATAATCTTTTTTTTTTTTATCCGCAGATTTCCCATATTTTGATATGCAAATATTGCTGCTCCTCTTAGACACACTCAATAAAGGGGTTTGAGATATCCTTTGATGTTTTTGGTGCTAAATTAACCATAATGAGCGTTGCATAAAACATTATGTCGCAACTGGTCTGATTTTTCCTAAACAGTAATGTTAAAAAACTATTTAAAACCGTGTACAGCTGTTTACTGACTTATACTATTAATATTTAGCTACATTTTACTGCAAATGAATGTTGGCTCCAAATATGTGTTATCGGCCTTCTTAATTACCATTAAATGGTATCGGTTCTAAAAAAAAACTTACAGGTCAATCTCTAATAAGAACATAGTGAATAAACCCATGTTACCACTGCTGGTTTGTGTTTTAATGTTTAGGAGATGTGCCGTAATGAAACAAAAAAACATAGTGTCATAGAAAATACTCTGAATGACTGTTGCCATTTTTGTCAAGCTCAGACAGTGTCTGAGCTTCAGATGAGATTGTAAGCAGGGAAAGGAGAACGCATTACGCAGTCAAAGAAAAGGATAAAACCTATTCAGGGTTTCCCCTGGATTGCAAAGATACCTGTGTCAGTGGGGTTGTGGTTTGGGACGTGACTACGTGACGTCATCATTAGGGATGATGCTCGAAACCGGTTTTCCCGGTTGTTCGATAAGAAAAGAACCGAGTCCTCGGACTCGAATCCCTTTTTGAGAACCGGTACCCGTTATCGAGACCACTATAGTAAAGAAAAAGAGTTGGTTCTTTATTCGAATCCCTGGGAACGAATCCCGTCCCAACAAGAAATGCTCCGTGGGACATCACAAGACGAGACGTCACGCAGGGACGTCACGCAGGGACGTCACGCAGGGACGTCACGCAGCTCAGGCATTAGGCGCAGATAGCGAAAGCAGGAAAAAAATATACCGGAAAAAGCGCTCCAAGGTGTAATAAAGTTCAAAACAAAAGGTATAATCCAATGAATAACTTTACTGAGAGATTTGAGCAGGGTACAAACACATGACGAACACTTTTACGACCAACCGGAAACATAGCAACCAGGCTAGCAACGCACCTCCTTTACGGCAGCTGTCGCAACGTTCTTAAAGCAACCGCAGCACATACATATATATACAACATATATGACATCTCCCTTTTTTATTTTTTGTTTTTCTTTCCTTGTAAACAAAACAAAATCACACTGTATATGTGTTGTCTGTCTAATTATAAATAATGCAGACAAGGCGTGTTGGCTGAGTTCTTGACGTTTACTTTCACAGCGTGCTCATAACCTCATTCTTAGCTGCCGGGTGGCGACATGCAACAACACTTTTCAGGGCTACAGCGCATGCTCGTCACTCCTGTTACATGCTGGGTAGTGTAGTTGTTATATTCCCTAGCTCATACCATCACATCTTTCCCCCTATAAAGAAATAATGTTAACTCAATAAAGTGTTTGTTTTTTTTAGCTTAAACTTTTCATTTTTTAGCATTGTAACCACATTTGCAAACAACTTTTCTCTTCATATAATTTTTTTTTCAATAAAGAAATAAAATGTAAAAATGTCAAAGCATCATAACAAACAGTTATGTTAGCACTTTTTTTTTTTTTTTTTTTTTTTTTTTTTTTTTTTTAACAACTCCAAAAAACCAAGATTTCTTAACAACTCTCAATCAGCCTCTTAGGTGGCTGAACATGTCTCTTAGGTCTAGACAGTCTCTCAACAGCAGGTGACGCGGACACTGCTGTCAGTCCTTGGTCAGCAAGGTCAGGCTCTGTGTCAGCAAGTTCTGCATGTCCAGCTGAGTCCTGTTAAG